>NW_016819821.1:987243-992776 GCF_001698545.2 Rhinopithecus bieti | reverse complement strand
TCTGTCACCCAGGCTAGAGTGCAGTGGTGCGATCTTGGCTCACTGCAACCTCTGCCTCCCGGATTCAAGTGATTCTCCTGCCTCAGCCTCCCGAGTAAGTGGGACTGCAGACACCCACCACTACACCCAGCTAATTTTTTGTTCTTTTTTTTTTAGTAGAGATGGGGTTTCACCATATTCGCCAGGATGGTCTCAATCTCCTGATCCTCATGATCCACCTGCCTCAGCCTCCCAAAGTGCTGGGATTACAGGTGTGAGCCACTGCACCCGGCCACAACCTTTCAATTAATCTCCTTCTTTCAGGTGCACACTTCACTCTCTTTCTGGACATAATCTTGCCCAGTCCCAAGTCTTTCCGGAGTTCTGTGAACATGGAGCTCTTGCTTGTGCTGAGTTCCTCCCATCTCTTTTGGGCACCATTGCCTGGGCCTGTTCCCTGCCATACTTCCCTGGGCGTCTTCATTGGTCACCACTACATCATCTGATTTATATCTCATGGAAATTTGCTGGAATCTCTGAGGTGCTGACAACCTCCTTGTCATGACTGTGGGTTTATGCTCATTTTATTTTCCTACCATCATTTTAAAGAGGAGAGCAACAATATAAATAATGATGAGTCCATCCTCTTAATCAAATACCATGATTTTTTAAAGCCTAATTTAAAGGCTAGATTATAACAGGGAATGGAACTGTATTGTTTTACAAGATGCATATTTTTGTGTGATTTGCATATAGAACAACTCACAGACTCAACAGAGGAAAACCTATCTCTCTAATGATGAAAATATTATCTATTCTGAAAACTGCTGGCCTAAAAATTTCTCTGCAGATTCAGAAAACGATGATACCAACAGTCATACTAGTCATAACAGCAACAGCAGGGAATTTTATATTTTCCCAGACTTTATCGTTTCTCAGAGCACTTTCAGAAGCATCATCTCACTCTGCAGATGCCCTGTTTCCCAGAAGCTTTATCATCCGCATTTTTCAGCTAAAGAAATAGAGGTTCCCGGAGACTAAGGACTTGTCAAAGGTTACACAACAAGCCTGTTGACTTTTTCTTTAGCGTGATGTCCATGTTTGCTGTTGGTTAATGATTTGCATAGAATTCACTACCATGAATGGCTTAGCTTAAATGGGTGCCAAATATCTGGTAACTTTATACAGCCTGAAATCTTTGCTTCTCAGCTTAGTATCTCAGGAGCAATTTAATACCCCTTTATGGTAGAAGGGTTTCCAGAAACAGTAAGAGTTGCCTCTGTGTGAACCAAGTCTACACCCTTTCACTTGGCCTGCAACAAAGAACCATCTGCCCCCAGAACTTCCAACTTCATTGTGCTATCGAAATCTGTACTTTCAAAGCTGTGTGTTTATGGTTTCCTTTGTGTTATCACCTGACAAACAGTTCTTACATCTTGCATGTGATACAAGAGGTGTATCCATTTGTATCATATATGTTAATTGAACTGGGCCTGGGAACAGATGGTATCAACTAGGAGGCATGCATGAGCCCATTATTGTAATCCATGCCTGGAAAGAGACAATTTCACATTCCCATTGCTGATCCTCAAACCACCCAAATGCAACAACAACAGGCTTTTGACCTCACTTGGCAATAACCAAAACAATGTTAAATGTAGACATGCTTACAGTCTTTCAAATAATTACTGGTATCAGCCCCATTTTTATTTTTAAATAATTGTAATCTAATTGAATACCTAATGTATATTTCAATGTGGGAAATTTGGAAAATACACAGAAGAGAAGAAAATAAGTCATAGGTAATAACATCAAGTAGAGATAAACCCTGCTAACATTGTGATACATACACACACATGTGGGTGTATATTCTCAATTATATATGTGAATGTACCTACATTATAAAACTATGTGAACAGTGTAGTCTCCATTCAGTTTGACTACTTATTGAGGTCACACTTTTAACACATTCTTAAAATAGTTTCACATGCTATACAGTCTTCATCTACAACATCATTTATAAAGCATCAAAGAGTTTCATAGGGTGTTTACTAATTCTGTTTCCAAATTGTAGAAAAAAAAAGACAAAGATGGGAATATGAATGATCAATGTATCATAATTTTGATGGTCTCAACTGTACTCTTAAAAAGACACTAAACTGGTAGTTTTGAACCATGCATTTTTTTCAGGACATAATCTATATACTTTAGTGCCCCAGAAAGGCCATTTGTTAGCTGTTTTCCTGTTAAAATTCATTTTCTGAAAGGAAACAATATGTTTCACTGCTTAGAAGCAATGAAAATGATCACTTTGATATTTTCATGACTGCCTGTCAGGAATTGGCTATAATTCCTACATTGGTGTTGTCATTAAGTTAAGGAATTAGTTGAACTACTATTTACTGAGTCTCCAGCTCTCATGCTAGGCCCTCTGGAAACTGATAAACAAGCAGACAACACATGATTCCTCTCATCATGGGATTTCTAGTCTGATGAACAAATCAACAGTGCTATCTATGGACCAGTGTTCCCAAACTCTTAGCACCCAGAGAAAGTGGGCATATTTTTATAGCAGTTTGTGATAAAGAGACAAGGTTGTTGGAAGAATGAGGTAAACTTCCTGGGCCTTTGGTCATCCCTCATCATACCTGTAACCATTCCTATCACACCAGCTGCCCCAGTAGAGCAGCGAAAGAGCTCCCCAGTACTAAATTTTATTTTGGAGGCCAAGAAGGAATTATGGCTGTGGTATGACGTTACATGATTATTTGTGGAAAGAAATGAAAGGATGATAAAATAAGAAAGAGAATTTAATTCATTTATTTCCTGGTTTTGTTTACGTTCTTTAATAAAGTTTTGCCTTACAGCACTTTTTAAAAATCTTTTCGTTTTAATTTTTGTGGGTACATAGTAGGTGGATATATTTATGGGGTATGTGAGACATTGTGATACAGGCATGCAACGCACAATAACCACATATGGCTAAATGGGGTATCATCACCTCAAGCATTTATCCTTTGTGTTACAAATAATTCAGTTATACTCTTTGAGTTATTGTTAAATATACAATTAAATTATATTTGACTGTAGTCATCCTGTTGTGTTAGCAAATACTAGGTCTTACTCATTCTTTCTGCCATTTTTTTTTTTTTTTTTTTTGTACTCATTAAGCATCTGTACCTCCCCCTGACCCTCCAACTACCCTTCTCAGCCTCTGGGAACCATCCTTCTACTCTTTACCCCTATGAGTTCAATTCTTTTGATTTTTAGATATTACAAATAAGTGAGAACTTCCAAACCATTCCCCATAGTGGTTGTACTAATTTAAATTCCCATCCATAATGTACAAGGGTTCCCTTTTCTTCATATCCTTGTCAGCATTTGTTATTGCCTGACTTTTGGATATAAGCCATTTTAACTGGAGTGAGATGATATCTCATTGTAGTTTTGATTTGCATTTGTCTAATGATTAAGAATGTTGAGCATCTTTTCATATACTTGTTTGCTATTGGTATGTTCTTTTTTATTGAGAAATGTCTATTCAGATCTTTTGCCCATTTAAAAATCAGATTATTAGATTTTTTTTCCCTATAGAGTTGTTTGAACTTCTTATAAAATCTAGTTATTAATCCCTTGTCAGATGGGTAGTTTGCAAATATCGTCTCCCATTCTGTGGGTTGTCTTGTCACTTTGTTCATTGTTTCCTTTGCTGTGCAGAAGCTTTTTAATTTGATGTGTTCCCATATGGCCATATTTGCTTTGGCTGCCTATGCTTGTGGGGTATCACTCAAGAAATTTTTGCCCAGATCAATGCTCTGGAGAGTTTCCCCCGATGTTTTATTTTAGTAGTTTCGTAGTATGAGGTTTAGATTTAAGTCTTTAATCCATTTTGATTCCATTTTTGTGTATGTTGAGAGATAGGGATCTAGTTTCATTCTTTTGCATTTGGATATCCAACTTTCCCAGCATCATTTATGTCTTTTCCTCAGTCTATGTTATTGGAACCTTTGTCACAAATGAGTTTGCAGCTGGGCACAGTGGCTCATGCCTGTAATCCCAGCACTTTGGGAGCCCAAGGTGGGTGTATCACCTGAGGTCGGAAGTTGGAGAACAGCTTGACCAACATGGAGAAACCCTATCTCTACTAAAAATACAAAAAAATTAGCGAGGCATGGTGGGTGGTACATGCCTGTAATCCCAGCTACTTGGGAAGGGTGAGGCAGGAGAATTGCTTGAACCCGGGAGGTGGACGTTGCTATGAGCCAAGATTGCGCCATTGCACTCCAGCCTGAGCAACAAGAGTGAAACTCTGTCTCAAAAAACAAACAAACAAAAAAGAGTTTGCTGTACATCTTTGGATTTATTTCTGGGTTTTCTATTCTGTTCCACTGGTCTAGATGTCTATTTTTATGCTAGGACCATAACCTTTTGTTTACTATAGGTCTGTAGTATAATTTAAAATCAGATAATGTTATTCCTCCAGTTTTGTTCTTTTTGCTTATAATAGTTTTGGCCATTCTGGGTCTTTTGTGGTTACATATAAATTTTAGGATTGTTTTTTCTGCTTATGTGAAGAATGCCATTCGTATTTTGATAGGGATTGCATTGACCTGTAGATTGCTGTGGGTAGCGTGGACATTTTAATAATATTGCTTCTTCCAATCTATGAACATGAAATATCTTTCCATTTTTTTTTGTCCTCTTCAACTTCTTTCATCAGTGTTCTATAGTTTTCATTCTAGAGATGTTTCACTTTTTAAGTCCTAGGTATTTAATGTTATTTGTTGCTATTATAAATGGGATTTTAAAAAATTTCTTTTTCAGATTGTTCACTCTTGGTGTACAGAAATGCTACTGATTTTGTATGTTTATTTTGTATCCTGCAACTTTACTGAATTTGTTTATCAGTTCTAATAGTTTTTGGTGGAGTCTTTAGTTTTTTCCAGATATAAGATCACATAATCGACAGACGAAGATAATTTGGCTTCTTCCTTTCCCATTTGAATGTCCTTTATTTCTTTCTTGTCTGATTGTTCTAACTAGAATTTCCAGTACTATGTTGAGTAATAGTGATGAAAGTGGGCATCCTTGTCATGCTTCAGATCTTAGAGGAAAGGCTTTCTGTTTTTCCCCATTAAGTATGATACTAGCCATGAGTCTGTTGTACATGGCTTTAATTATGTTGAGGTATGTTCCTTCTACCCCAGTTTTTTGAGGGTTTCTATCATGAAGGGATGTTAATTTTATCAAATGCTTTTTCATCATCCATTGAAATAATCATATGGTTTTTATCCTTCATTCTGTTGATATTACACATCACATTGATTAATTTGCATTTGCTGAACCATCCTGGCATCCCAAAGATATATTCCACTTGGTCATGATGAATGATCTTTTTAATATATTGTTGTACTTGGCTTGCTAGTATTTTGTTGAGGATTTTTGCATCAATATTCATCAGATATTAGCTTGTAGTCCTTCCTCCCTTCCTTCCTTCCTTCCTTCCTTCCTTCCTTCCTTCCTTCCTTCCTTCCTTCCTTCCTTCCTTCCTTCC
>NW_016819821.1:955705-986851 GCF_001698545.2 Rhinopithecus bieti | reverse complement strand
CCCTCCCTCCCTCCCTCCCTCCCTTCCTTCCTTCCTTCCTTCCTTCCTTCCTTCCTTCCTTCCTTCCTTCCTCTGATGTGTCTTTGCCTGGCTTTGGAATATCAAGGTAATACTGGCCTCAAATAATGAGTTTGGAAGTATTCCCTCTTCCTCTATTTTTTTTGGAATGCAGTAGGATTGCTATTCATTCTTGAATGTTTGGTAGAATTCAGCAGTGAAGTAATCAGGTCTGGGATTTTCTTTACTGGGAGACTTTTTATTACAGCTTTGATCTCGTTACTTGTTATTGGTCTGCTCAGGTTTTGGATTTCTTCATGGTTCAATCTTGGTAGGTTGTATGTGTTTAGGAATTTGTCCATTTCTTCTAGATTTTCCAATGTAGTGGCATATAGTTGCAAGTAGTCACTAATGATCCTTTAGTTTTGTAGTGTCAGTTGTAACATCTCCTTTTTAAATCTCTGCCTTTATTTATTTGGATCTTCTCTCTTTTTTTTTCTTAGTCTTGCTAATGATTTGTCAATTTTGCTTATCTTTTCAAAAAACAAACCTTTTGGTTCATTGATCTTTCTCATTGTTCTGTTTATTTCAATATCATTTATTTCTGTTCTGATCTTTATTATTTATTTTCTTTGACTAATTTGGGTTTTGGTTTGCTCTTCCTTTTCCAATTCTTCAAGATGCATGTTAAGTTTATTTAGTTGGTGTTTTTCTTTTCTTTTTTTTTTTGATACAGGGTCTTGCTCTGTTACCCAGGCTGGAGTGCAGTGGCACCATCTTGGCTCACTACAACCTCTACCTCCCAGGTTCAAGTGATTCTCATGCCTCAGCCTCCCAAGTAGCTGGGATTACAGATGTATACCACCATGCCCAGTTAATTTTTGTATTTTTAGTAGAGATGGGGTTTCACCATGTTGGTTAAGCTGATCTCGAACTCCTGGCCTCATGTGATCTACCCACCTTGGCCTCCTAAAGTGCTGAGATTACAGGCAGGACCCTGAACATTTTTCTCCTTTTTTGCTGTAGGCACTTACAGCTATAAACTTCCCTCTCAGTACTACTTTCACTGTGTCCCATAGGTTCTGGTATGTTGTGTTTCTATTATCATTTGTTGCAAGAAATTTTTAAATTTTCTTCTTAATTTCTTCATTGACCCATTGGTCATTCAGGACCATATTATTTAATTTCCATGTATTCGTATAGTTTCGAAAACTACTCTTGTTATTGATTTCTAGTTTTATTCCATTGTGGTCAGAGAAGATGCTTGATATTATTTCAGTTTTTTGAATGTTTTAAGATTTGATTTGTGACCTAATATATGGTCTGTTCTTGAGAGTGATTCATGTGCCGAGGAAAAGAATGAATATTCTGCAGCCGTTGCATGAAATGCTCTGTAAATATCCATTAGGTCCATTTGGCCTATAGGGGAGATTAAGTCTGATGTTTCTTTGTTGATTTTCTGTCTGGAAGATGTTTCTAATGCTGAAAGTGGGGTGCAGAAGTCTCCAACTATTACTGTATTGGAGGTTCTCTCTCTCTTTAGCTCTCATAATATTTGCTTTATATATCTGGGTCCTCCAGTGTTAGGTGCATATATTTAAAATTGTTATACCCTCTTGTTGAATTAACCCCTTTATCATTACATAGTGACCTTCTTTGTCTCTTCTTATAGTTTTTGTCTTGAAATCTATTTTGGATGATATAAATATAGTAACTCTGACTCTTTTTTGGTGTCTATTGTCATGAAATATCTTTTTCCATTCCTTTATTTTCAGCCTATGTGCGTCTTTATAGGTGAAGCATCTGTCTTGAAGGCAACAAATCATTGGGTCTTGTTTTTTATCCATTCGGCCACTCTATTTCTTTTGATTGGAGAGTTGGTCCATTTGTATTCAATGCTATTATTGACAAGTAAGGATTTACTCCTGCCATTTTAAAATTTGTTTTCTGGTCTTTTTTTTCTTCTTTTTTTTCTTGTCTTTTTTAATGAAGGTGATTTTCTTTGGTGATATGATTTAATTTCTTGCTTTTATTTTCACATATCCTTGTATGTTTTTGATTTAAGGTTACCATGAGGCTTGCAGGTATTATCTTATAACTCATTATTTTAATCTGATAGCAGCACCATTTGCATAAACAAACAAGCAAAAATAAAACTAATAAGGACTCTATGCTTTAACTTCATCCCCTGCTTTTAACTTTTGTTGTTTTTTTTATGTCTTATTGTGCTGTCTATGTCTTGAAAAGTTGTTGTAGTCATTTTTTATTGTTTCATTATTTAGTCTTTCTAATTAAGATAACAGTAATTTACATATCACAGTTACAGTGTTATAATACTGTGTGTTTTTCTGGGTACTTACTATCAGCAGTGAGTTTAGGACCGTAAGATGAAGCTGACCTATTTTCTGATTGAAGTACTCTCTTTAAACATTTCTTGTAGGACAGGTCTGGTGTTCATGAAATCTCTCAGCTTTTGTTTGTCTGAGAAAGCCTTTATTTCTCCTTCATGTTTGAAGAATATTTTTGCTGGATATACTATTCTAGGATAAAGGTTTTTTTCCTTCAGCACTTTAAATATGTCCTGCCACTCTCTCATGACTTGTAAGGTTTCCACTGAAAAGTCTGCTGCCAGATGTATTGAAGCCCCATTATATGTTATTTATTTCTTTTCTCTGGCTAATTTTAGGTGACCTTCTTTATTCTTAACCTACTGGAGATTGATTATTAAATTCCTTGAGGTAGTGTATTAGTCTATTTTCATACTGCTACAAAGATACTACTCAAGACTAGGTCATTTATAAACAAAAGAGATTTAATTGACTTGCAGTTCTGCATGGCTGGGGAGGCCTCAGGAAGCTTACAATCATGGAGGAAGGTAAAAGGGAAGCAAGGCACATCTTACATGGCAGGAGACAAGAGAGAAGAGAAAGCAAAGGGGAAAGAGCCCTCATAAAACCATCAGATCTCATGAGAACTCACTCACTATCATGAGAACAGCATGGGGAAAACCACCCTCATGATCCAATCACCTCCCACCAGGTCACTCCCTTGACACGTGGGGATTACAGTTTGAGATGAAATTTGAATGGGGACACAGAGCCAAACCATATCAGATAGTCTTCTTCAGGTTAAATCTTCTTGGTATTCTATAACTTTCTTGTACTTGATTGATATCTTTTTCTAGGTTTTGGAAGTTCTCTGTTATCCCTTTAAATAAACTTTCTACTCCTATCTCTTTCTCTACCTCCTCTTTAAGGCCAATAACTTACATTTGCTCTTTTGGGGCTATTTTCTAGATCTTATAGGTGTGCTTCATTGTTTTTTATTCTTTTTTCTTTTGTTTCCTCTGACTGTGTATTTTCAAATAGCCTGTCTTGAAGCTCACTAATTCTTTCTTCTACTTGATCAATTCTGCTGTTAAAAGACTTTGATGCATTTTTCAGTATACCAGTTGCATTATTCAGCTCCAGAATTTCTGCTTGAGTTTTTAAAAATTACTTGAATCTCTTTGTTATATTTATTTGATAGAATTCTGAATTCCTTCTCTATGTATTTATTTGATAGAATTCTGAATTCCTTCTCTATGTTATCTTGAATTTCTTTGAGTTTTCTCAACAAAACTATTTTGAATTCTTTGTCTAAAATGTCACACATCTGTTTCTCCAGGATTGGTTTCTGGTGCCTTATTTAGTTCATTTGGTGAGATCATATTTTCCTGGATGGTGTTGTTGCTTATAGATACTTTTCATTGTCTGGGCATTGAAGAGTTAGGTATTTATACATTATTGCAGTACTCTCAGTCTGGGCTTGTTTTTACCCATCCTTCTTGGGAAGGCTTTCCAGATATTCCAAATGACTTAGGTGTTATGACCTAAGCTGTCTCTGCTTAGGTAATGCTAACTCCAAGCCTAGTAATGCTGTGGTTCTTACGGACTCGTAGTGGTACTGCCTTTATGGTCTTGGATAAGATCTGAAAGAATTCTTGGATTACCAGAGAGACATTCTTGGTTTCTTCCTTATTTTTTCCCCAATGAATGGAGCCTCTTTCTCTGTTCTGAGCCACCTGGAGCTGCGGGTGGTGTGACACAAGTACCCCTGTGGCCACCATAACTAAGACTGTGCTGGGTCAGACCTGAAGCCATCACAGCACTAGGTCTCACCCAAGGCCTGCTGTAACCACTCTCTGGCTATGGCTTATGTTTGCTTAAGGTCCTGGGGCTCTACAATCTGCAGATAGCAAAGCCAATCAGATGTTGTCCTTCCCTTCAAGGTAGTGAGTTCTCCCAGGCTCCAGGCATGTCCAGAAGTGCTGTTTGGGGTGGGAAAGACAGTCAAAAACCTTAGAAGTCTATCTGGTATTCTGTTATACTGTAGTTTATCTGGCACTTGAACCACGAGACATAGTCCTTCCCACACTCTTCCCCCCCCTTTCCAAAGGCAGAAGAGCCTTATTCTGTGGCTACCACCACCACAGGCCCGTGCATAGTACTGCTAGTCTACTGCTAATGTTCCCTTAAGGCTTAAGGACTCTTTAATAAGCTTGTGGTGAATGCTGCCTAGCCTAGGACTCACCTTTTAGGGCAGTGAGCTCCCCTCTGGTCCAGGGCAGGCCCAGAAGTGCTGTCCAAAAGCCAAGTTCTGGAACTGGGTCACCAAGAGCCTACTTGGTACTCTACCCCTCCTTGGCCAAGCAGGTACCTAAGGTGAAAGACCAAGTCCCCTTAGCTTTTTCCTCTGCTTTTCTCAAGTAGAAGGAGTCTTGCCCCATTGCCACCACAGCTGGGAATGTGTTGTGTCTTACCTAAAACCAGCAAGTCTCAGGGTCTGACCCAAGGCCCTTGATGTAGTACTTGGGTATCACTGCTGGCTCTTTAGGGAGCAAGGGCTCTTCAGTTAGCAGGTGATGAATCCTTCCGGGACTTCTTCCAGATGAGTCTTTCATTTCAGAGTGGCAGGTTCCCTTCTGGCCCAGGATGTGTCTGGAAATTTCATCCAGGAACTAGAGCATGGAAAGGAGGCCTTATGACTCTGACTGGTACCTTATTTGCTGTAGCTGAGCTGGTATCCAAGATGCAAGACAAAGTCCTCTTCACTCTTCCCTTTCCTCTCCTCAAGGAGAGGGAAAGGGTCTGTTTTGGAGCCATGAGCTGTGCAGCCTGGGGTTAAGAAATGGACGATGCCCACACTCTTTTAGCTGCCATGTGACCTTCAGTCCACTGTCTCTGGGCCCAGTTCAGCACTAGGACTTGACTAGGAGTTACAGTCCTTTTAGCCTAGACTGCCTTTCAGGTTTATTTAAGGCCCCATAGCACTTAAGCCTGTGATAGCGAGGCTTGCAGGAACTCAAGTTCAGACCACTGAGGTAGGCAATTCCCTTCTGGAGAGGCTGGTTTTAATGTTCCATCAGTGGGCAGGCATCAGCCAAGCTTGACTTTGTTTTATTTTCTGTTATAAAAGGGCAGCACTGAGTTCAGTGCCTCATAAATGCTGCAATCTCCCTCTCCCCAGCACACCCAGATGTTTTCCATACCTTACTGCCATTGCTGCAGGGAGGAGGGCGGGGGCCAGAAGGAGGGGGCTTGGGAGAGGAGTGATGTCAACAATTTAAGACTGTTTTTTCCTACCTCTTCAGCACCTCTTTCAGTGATATGAAGTTAAAACCAGCTACTGTGAGGACTCACCTGATTTTTGGCTCTTATGAAGGTGCTTGTTTTGTGTGTGGATAGTTGTTAACTTGGCGTCCTCATGATGGGGCAACAATCGGTGGAGTCTTCTATTGCACCGTCTTGTTTTGCCCCCTGCCTTGCAGTTCTTGCTGAGCTAGAAGTAAGTGAATTTTGGGGGTTTACTAAAGGCCTCCCATTTATTTTATCTCTCTGTTCTCATGTAGGATGTATGCCTATATTATCCTTGGTAGGTGGGTGACTGTTCAACTGCTACTATTTTTTGAAGCTATGTTTTATTCTACATGAGGTTTTTAGAAGATTGCATCTGATGACAAGGAAAAGGTTACCTCTTTCCCCAGTCCTATCAGTGGAAATAATTCATTGCTGATAAGAGGACTTATCTTTGTGGTTTGACGGAATCTTAATGGTTGTGTTGTGACTTGTCCTTCAAGCACACAAGTGCCGAAACTATTTCCCTGATGGGTGGAACCATCTCTCTTTACTCTGGAAGAAGACCAAGAAAGCACAGACAGAATGAAATGTATCTTAAACACAAGTTTTTAAGAATACAGTTGCATAGAAGATAGAGTCTTGTCAGGTTACTGGAGCAAAATCAAAACTGTAGACTATAACAGAATTCAAATCTTCACCATATTAGCTATCTATTGCTATATAAGAAATTACATCCAAACAGAGCAGCTTAAAACAATAACAGATCCTTATCTCACAACATCTATGGGGCAGGAATTGTGGAGTGGCCTACCTAGTTGGTCCTGGCTCCCTGTCTCTCATGAAGATGTAGTCACAGTGTTGCCTGGCTTAACTGGAATCACTGGGAAGATTGACTGCAACTGAAGGTTCTCCTTCCAAGATGGCACACCCACGTGGCTGGTGAGTCTGTGCTACCATTTTGTAAGATACTTCAATGCCTTACCATGTGGACATTTTTACAAAGTTGCTGAAGTCTTCACAACTTCAGTTGACTTCCTTCAGAGTGAGTGATTGGAGAGAGAGCAAGACGAGAGCCACAGGGTCTTTTATGGCTTATCCTAGATGTCAAATGGACATTTCCACAATATCCTGTTGGTTACACAGGTCGGCCCTGTCTAGTGTAGGAGAGGACTATCCAAGGGTGTGAATACCAGGAGGTGAGAATCACTGGGTTCTATTTTGGAATCTAGCTATAATTGTCCATTTTCTTCCCTTTACGATTCAAATATAAAATGTATTCCTTCCATCCCCAAATCCCCCAAAATCTCATTCCATTATCACCAACTCAAAGTCTGGAATCTCATCATGTAAATCAGATCCAGGTGTAATTCCTTAAATACTGTTTTGTGGGTACTGTTTCTCTCAATCTAAAGGCCTGTGATCTAAAGAGAGAAGTTACCTCCTTCTCACATGAACAGTGGTGAAACAAGCGTAACTGCTATAGTTACACTTGTTCAAAAATGGAAAAATGCAAACCACACAGAAATTGCTGGACCATACAAGTTCTAAAACACCTCAGGCCTGGGTCAACAGTTCCTTAATTAGGACTCAAGGATCCAGAATAATTCCTCATGGTTTTTGGATCCACCCTTTGAGCTCTTGGTTACACCCTCTGAGTCGCTGTTCCTTTTATATAAAAGATAGCTCACATTTGTAGCTGCAACGTTTTCTTAATCTGCTTTTTGCTGGTAGAACTCTGGGGATCCATAGACCACTTTTCTTTCTATCCCTTTCAGTCCGATTGATAGCATATCTGCCAATATAGTTCTCTTAAAAACATAGTGAGTATACTATAAATCTTACTGGAGTGTACTCCATTACACAAAACCACTTCCCAAATCTCTTTGAGATCATCCTCTTTCTACCCTGAGTTTTTGCTGAAACTACTAAGGGACGACCTTAACCTTAGAAACGCCAATTTTACTGTAGTGTTCTTTGATGCTACTGTAGTGTAGCATCACCTTAAATATTACTAAGGCCACAATAAAACATTTTATAGCTACACTCTTGGCTTTACCTCTTTTTTTTTTTTTTATTTGAAACAGAGTATCACTCTATTGCCCAGGCTGGAGTGCAGTGGTGTGATCTTAGCTCACTGCAAGCTCCACCTCCAGGGTTCACGCCATTCTCCTGCCTCAGCCTCCTGAGAAGCTGGGACTACAGGCACCCACCATCATGCCTGGCTAATTTTTTGTATTTTTAGTAGAGACGGAGTTTCACCGTGTTAGCCAGGATGGTCTCCATCTCCTGACCTTGGGATCCACCTGCCTCAATCTCCTAAAGTGCTGGGATTACAGGCGTTAGCCACTGCGCTTGGCCAGCTTTATCTTTATACAGTGTTTTTCCAAGAAAGCTCTGAATCTGCTTTTTGCCTAGGAACCATTTCCTAATTTTAGCCCTGTTTGCCATCTGCAGGGAATAAAATTTCTAAAACCAGTAAGTCTTGGCTTTTTTTTTTAGTGGTCCTTCCTTTAGCTTATCTCTCTTCCATTTTATTATTAGTAGCAAGAAGAAACTAGGTGGCATCTTCAACATTCTGGCCGCAAATCTTCTTATCTAGATCTGTTAGCAGCAGCGAATCTGTATGGGTCTGCAGCAATTTGATTTTTCCCTCCTCAGAGGAAAGAATTTAGCAGAGGGGCATAAGGCGGAGTGAGAGATCAAGGCAAATTTTAGAGCAGGAATGAAAGTTTATTAAAAAGTTTTAGAGTGGGAGTGAAGGGAACTAAAGTACACTTGGAAGAGGGCCAAGCAGGTGACTTGAAAGACCCAAGTGCCCCGTCTGACCTTTGACTTGAGATTTTTATACATTGGCATGGTTCTGAAGTTTGTGTTTCTTCTCTCGATTTTTTTCCTGGGGTGAGCTGTCCGCATGCCAGCATTTGGGAGGGGCTGTATACGCAGTGTATTTACTGACATTGTGCACATCTCTCCCTTACCAGTCAAGTGTTCCTAGAGGAAGGTCATATACCAGTTAAACGCCACCATTTTTCCTCTTAGCGCACATGCTTCAGCCTACTTGCCCAGCTCCTGAGATCTTGTTTGAAAGCTGCTGATCACCAGCTTCAGGTGTTTTCTGTGTATTGGGAGACTGCCGTTCCCTAGTGCCAGCTGTGACCAATTATTGTTTTAGTGAGCGGGTTTAACAATCACATCACCATCACCTGACGGTTGCCTGACATTCCTGGTTGGAGGCCCTCTCCTGCCCTGCATATGTCTGCCTAGCTACCTACTTTAACAGATCATCCAGCTTATTCGATATGTTTTCTACTTTCGGCATCACCACAGGCAATAATAGTATTGTTAAATTCTGCCGTTATATAGCAATAACATTCTGTCCTCCACTTTACAGTCACATTTTCCTCGGTTTTCCTTATGCCCTCACCAGCAGCCTCCATGAGGGCCAACAGGATTCTGCTGGACGTCTTCTGAGGCACTTTAGGATTTTGCTGATACTCTTCTCCAATGTCCTCCAGTTTCTGCTCGGTTGAAAAGCCACCCAAATTTTTAGTGTGTTTTTTGTTGTTGTTGTTGTTGTTGTTGTTGTTGTTGTTATGGCAGAACTCTACTTCCAGGTATGAAAATCTGTATTAGTTATCTATTACTGACTCATAAATTACCCCCAAATTCCTGTGGGTTAAAACAGCAATAACCTTTATTATCCTTTATTATTAACCTTTGTTATCTTCTAGTTTCTGTGAGTTCTAGTTTCTGTGAGTGGCCTGGCCAAATCATGCAAGCTTAGGGTTTCTCAGGTGATTACCATCAACTTGTCACGCTGGGCACATCCATCTGAAGGCTAGTCTGTGGCTAGAAGATATGCCTTTAGATGGCACATTCACATGGCTGGTGGGTTCATGCTGACTGTTGGCACAAGGTCTCAGTTCTTCATATGGCCTGCTTGAATATCCTTATGACATGGTGGCCAACAGCCCTCAGAGTGAGCATTTCAAGAGAGAAAACACTATGGCTTTGTGTGTGTGTGTGTGTGTGTGCATGTTTAAATCTAGCCTCAAAAGTGATACTCCATTTCTGCAATGTGAGTTTCCTCTTTTTATTTTTTGAGATGGAGTTTCGCTCTTATTGCCCAGACTGGAGTGCAGTGGCATGATCTCAGCTCACCTCAACCTCCGCCCCCTGGGTTCAAGCGATTCTTCTGCCTCAGTCTCCCAAGTAGCTGGGATTACAGGCATGCACCACCACGCCCTGCTCATTTTGTATTTTTTTAGTAGAGACGGGGTTTCTCCATGTTGGTCAGGCTAGTCCCGAACCCCTAACCTCAGGTGATCCACCCACCTTGGCCTCCCAAAGTGCTGGGATCACAGGCGTGAGCCACCACGCCCGGCCAAGTTTCCTCTTAAAGGAGGTGGATTCATTGTTGGGAATGATTTCACCTCTAAGCATATTCATTTTCATTCGGGGGAGAAGTAGCTCTGGCTAAAATAAAATACTGACATGGAAAGTTGTGGATCCTTTTTTTCAGGGTGTCAGTCTTTCTATGAGACAATTCAATTGAAGCATTATTGTATGTCAAATTATGGCAAAAGGATCATCATTTTTCCTCTTTTAAATTTTCTGTCTTGATGACATCTGTGCAATTTTTAATTTGTCACAGAACAAATAGGACCAGAATTGTGTGTCGTGTGTACATAGCTAGTTTTATGTATTTCTGACAGTCCTAAATGTGTGCTATGGTTTTCAACTTTCGTGCCTCTTTGGGACATTGGGAGGCTTGTATTTCTCAGTGGGCCCTCATCCTTTTGTCATGCTCTCATAGGTTAGATATGGGGCAGCAGGCCAGTCCTTCCCACTGGAAAGCCGGGTTTCCCATTCCCTCCACTTCTACTCCACCCCCTGCCCTAGCCTGTATCTTCCTGTTAAAAGCAGGAATGGCAAGGATCTATTTAAAATGCAGTTTCCTTTTCCAGGTTTGGGCTCTTCACCTCGGCATGAACTGCTGGCAGTGAGCCTCCTGTCCATGGCTTACCCAGGTCTCTGAGAGTTTCTAATTCTCATTTGCACGCAGATTGTGTCCCTGAGCTCCACAAGGCTGCATCTGGTCTTGCATAATAAAATGTCAAAGCCCATTGACACCAGGTGTTGAAGTTTTGCTGCCTGCAAAGCAAAGGAAGCTGTTCAGAGTGGTTTCTCCTTAGATGCTTTCTGAGAAGAAAAGAACAGTCTGTTGTCATCAGCACCCTCAGACTTGGAGCAGTTCTTCTTGTCCTCCTTCTCACCCCTGAGCAAGAACTGTTCCTTTGGCAGCTGCTTGAAATCTTTGGCTCTGACTACAGTGTCCAATAGCTTCATGTCTTAGGGGCAAACTCTTTGACAGAGGTTCTGCATGTAGATCAGGCAAACAGTTGCTGCTACATAGGGTCCAGTCCTATGACTGCCACACAAGGGCTTTGTGGATGGTAACTATTGTCTTGTTTTCAGGGTATTGAGTACTTTCCAGTAGATTCTCTCATGGTTATACAAAGAGCTGGCAGCAGTATGGAATATGCATAAGGCCAGAAAGGGGCCACTTAGTATCTCAAAAGTAAATTTAAAAAATTAACATTCATGCCCATAATCCCAGCACTTTGGGAGGCCAAGGTGGGCAGATCACCTGAGGTCAGAAGTTCGAGACCAGCCTGGCCAACATGGCGAAAACCCGTCTGTACTGGTACAATGACATACTAATTGTAAATAGTATCTATTAAAAACAGGTCCTCTGGTTTTATTCACTTATATTTGATTATTTCTGCTTTTACCTACTTAGAAACATAATCACTTTTCAAATTTCATTTATTTAGATTTTTAAAAATGCAGACTACTCATTCTTCTCCAGGTACAATGAGTGAGGTTTTAGCTTCTACAGACTCAGTAAGGAAGTGAAGAATAAGTTGCAAATATCCCCTAACTCTGTGTGAAGAGCTGAAGGACCACAGTCTGTTCTGAGGTGCGTTAGATAACCAAGATGTTCTAGGGATCGAGGATCAAATGTCAAGCTTTGCCATCAAAAGACTTTCCTTAATGGAAAGGAAGGGGAACTGGACCCATCTAACTGGGTTAGATCCCATCTAGGCAGGGATGCAGAGTGGTGCAGAGTTATTTATGGAGTTCTGGGATTATGCCCGTGTATTATCGTCAAGGTCAGGGGACAGAGCAGGAATCTTATTTGGAAATGCGCTTTTTATCTTAAAATTTAATGTGCGTTTTGCGTTCCATTCCATATTTCATTGTGTTTTGTTTTATCCTGGAGAGAATGGCCTCCCCTCAACGTCCTGAACCTCTGAAGGGTCACTGGAGGAGAGCACAAGCATTTCTATCTGGCTTGGGTTACCAGTAGTCTAATTTAAAAATCAAGGCTAAGCCCTGTGGACTAAATACAAGGATGGAGGCTGGGCGCGGTGGCTCATGTCTGTAATCCCAGCACTCTGGGAGGCCGAGGCAGGTGGATCACCTGAGGTCAGGTGTTTGAGACCAACCTGGCCAACATGAGGAAACCCCATCTCTACTAAAACTATAAAAATTAGCCGGGCTTAGTGGCAGACACCTATAATCCCAGCTACTAGAGAGGCTGAGGCAGGAGATTGCTTGAACCCTGGGGGTGGAGGCTGTAGTGAGCCCAGATCTTGCCACTTCACTCCAGCCTGGGTAAAAGAGAGAAACTGTCTCAAAAAAAAAAAAAAAAAAAAAAAAGACAAGGATGGAATCTGAGAACACCTGGAAAATGGAATTTAGAGAAGTTAGGAAGGGCAGGGAGCAAGGAAGTGAAAGGCTTGGGGTGGAGATAAAGACTGAAATGGTGACATAGGAGGAAAAGTCCAGACAAAACTAGGAGCCAGACGACCCAGCCACCGGGTGCCTCTCAGGTCTGAACTACACTCAGCCGTCAAACGCCATGGCCTCTCAGCTTTTCTGGAAATTAATTGGTTCCAGGAGTCAAGTTAGTCTCTTTCCAATGACAAGCACGTCCCATCAGGGCCTCAGTTACACGATATAATCTGTCACTGTAAGGTTGACACGTCCTTGGCGCCGTTTCCTCTTCCTCGAGCCAAACCCCATTTCCTTGTTGCAGTCTTTACCGGACAAGACATTCAAATGAAAATTCGTGTATTATGCCCAGGCAAGTCACTGGCTGCATGATTTTGTCAGAATCCACTTCTCACAGGGCGATTTTATTGTAACGCATTTTCTTGCAGCTTCTTTCGGGTCAAAGTGGAGTTGGCCTTGGTGATGCTGGGAACCTACCAGTAAAGAAAAGTGAAGCTGTTTGCACAGCCCGTGGAACAAGGCATGGTTAGATCCCATCTAGGCAGGAAGGCAGAGTGGTGCAGAGTTCTTTCTGGAGTTCTGGGACGCGCAGAGGGAGCCGCTGAATGTGAAAGTGTTTATTATCTCTGCAAATTGACACTTGTCTGCTCTTCAGTTGCATGATAGTGCTCAGGGCTGTGTCCCATTAGAGGTGGTCCTTTTTGCTGACTTTGAAGGATGTGGCGGGATTGACAAGCAGCCAGCTTCCTCATGGCAACAGTGGATGGAGATGATGCTACACGTTACAGGCTATAGGACTGTGTGACTTGAGTACAAAACTGTTAGAATCATAGATTAATAGATTTAGTGTAGCAATGGATTGTCATATTCTTCGGCCCAGCTAGAAGCTTCCGTTCAGTCCAGCAGGGAGAACCAGAGGGCCATAGAGCCCTTCACAGGTATGAGGCTGTGTGGCTGTGCCCAAATTCCTGAAACCATCAAGACTCTATTTCCTCAACAGAAGGACAGAGCCTGTAATACCTAAAGCTGGGTGGTGTGACAAGGAAATGCAATGACGCATGCAAGCCACTCAGCATGGTGCTTGATATTCAGTATGTGCTTAATAAATAGTAGCTGCCATTAGTAGTGGGGGTGTTGATGTTGTTACCGTCACCCCCCTCTGAGCAAGGCATGGAAAATATTAACCTAAGTAAATAGCAGAGTTCATCTGTAGTCTGAAAGTCTGGAGAAATAAAAGACATTTGTCCTAAGTAGTAAAAAGACATCAGCTGTGGGACTCATATTAAGTAGAGTTTACTCGGTACAGGTAACAGAAACCAAATGAAGCTGGCTTAAGGAGAAGAAGGGAATTTATCACTAGGGATCAGGGCAGGAGACAGCTGGGTCTCAAGGTGGATGGAAACCAAGGACAAGAAAGAAACAGGCTCTGTCTCTGCTATGTATTGCCCTCTGGATCCTTACCACGTCATTCTCTCTCTCTCCTCTTCTCTCCCCTCCCCTCCCCTCCCCTTCCTTCCCTTCTCTTCTCTTGTCGTCTCTCCAGCTGTCTTTCCCACATCCAGACTGCCCACTAGAATGTGGCTGTCCATTCCCGCAGAGTTTCCATGTTATATGTCCAGCTGAGTAGCCTCACTGGGTGCCTCAGCTCCAATTTCCTACCTCTGGACAATTTGGTGGTGCCCAATCAACTGGAGTGGAGTGAAGAGGGTGCTGTACTGGGTTGAGCACACACAGGGCTGTGAGAACAGGCAGGGGCTGATTCCCAGTGAGCCACCAATGCTACCTAGAGTGTCCATCCCTAAGAACTTTCCCCTGCAGCAGGGTCACCCTAGCAGTCATGTCACAACTAGACCTGCTGGAGGCTCATGGGAATAAGGCAATGGCCATAAGTAATGGTTGGGATAATGATAGCTGGGTATCATCACTGAGTAACTCTGGGCCAGGCTTTGCGTACTAAGTGCTTCAGTTACATTACTTAGGTTAATACTCATTACTCTCAAGTAAATATGGCTTTGTCTCCATGTGACAGAGACAAAAGTGATACCCAAGAAGATGAAGTCACTTCCCAACAGCTATTAGACACAGCTAATAGTAGATGGAGGCAGGATTCGAACTCAGGAAATCTGACCCCAAAAGCTCATGCATGCCCTTAGCCACATCTCTTAAAGAGGTGCACTCTCTTCCACAGGCTGTGGCAGGCTGGACCTCCCCCAAGCTTCTTTCTGAACACGGGCTTGGCTTTCTAAAATTGGAGCCACATTGATCCTCCAAGGTGTGGATCTGAACCACATGCCTGCCTCCCAACTCACTCTGGCCCTTCCTGGCTTTGCAGTTCATCAGCTCTCAAACCCCACAGGTTCAATCAGAGCCCAATTCAGGCACCACCTGGCTGGGACTTACAGCCACACATGGTGATTTCGTTCACAATGTAACTCTGGTTCTCTTGCAAATCTCTGTTTAAAAGGGTGGTAAATTGATTTTGAATCTGTGGTTCTAAGAGTTTGTTTCATTACCTCCTTTTAAACCTGAGTGGTCTTGTAAGTTATGACGTTTTCACTGGGTCAAATTAAACAACAACAAAAAAAGGTGTGGCTCTGCCCTGATCCCACCAGAAGATAAATCCCACTTGTGGGGTCAGCAGTGGCATCCTTACATGCCAGAGACCACTCCAATGTCTGATTCTTGCAAGATGTTTTAGTATCAACTTAAAAAAAATTGTGCTAAAATGCATGTAGCATGAAATTTACCATTTTAACTACTTTAAAGTATATAATCCAGTGGCATTTAGTACCTTCACAGTGTTGTATAACCATCACCACTATCTAGTTCCAGAACCTTTTTAACACCACAAAAGAAAACCCTGTACTCATTAAGCAGTTAATCCTATGTTCTGCCTCTATGGATTTGCCTATTCTGTGTGTGTGTGTATATATATATATTATATAATATAACAGGTAATTTTTTTTTTTTTTTTTTTTTTTTTTTTGGCGACAGAGTCTCACTCCTGGTCACCGAGTCTCACTCTGTCACCCAGGCTGGAGTGCAATGGCACAGTCTCAGCTCACTGCAACCTCCACTTCCTGGGTTCAAGCGATTCTCCTGCCTTCTGAGTAGCTGGGATTACAGGTGCTTGCCACCATGCCCAGCTGATTTTTCTGTTTTCAGTAAAGATGGGGTTTCACCATGTTGGTGAGGCTGGTCTCAAACTCCTGACCTCATGATCCACCCGTCTCAGCCTCCCAAAGTGCTGGGATTACTGGTGTGAGTCACCGCTCCTGGCCCTCTGTACAGTTTTTAAAAATGGAATTACAGTGTGTGGTCTTTCGTGTCTGGTTTTCATTTAGCATACAGTTTTCTAGGTTCATCCACTTTCTAGCATGCAGCCGCACTTCATTCCTATTGTATAGCTGAATGGTATTCCATCGTATGGCTATACCACATTTTGTTTGTCCATGTGTCAGTTGATGAGAATTTGGGTTGTTTCTACCTTGGGCTGCTATGAATAGTGCTTTTGTGAATACTCATGTGCGAGTGTTTGCTGGAACACTTGTTTTCAGTTCTTTTGCTTATATGCCTAAGAGTACATTCCGGCTCATAAGGAAATTCTGTGTTCAGCTTACTGAGGAATTGCCAAGCTGTTTTCCACAGTGGCTGGACCATTTTACATTCCCACCAGCAACCTATGTGGGTTCCCATTTCTCCACATCCTTGCCTCCAGCATCAACTTTTGATTTATAGGATGAATTTTATTATAATAATGGGGGAAAAATCTGAATTATTTAGGCTTCATTTATTTAATGAGACCATATTAAAGCAAGAACTGGAAACCTGTGAGCGTCTTAATGCAAAATACATCATAGAATTTGAGATACACGAAAGCAAAGATTGTTTAACATGCGGAGATAAATTTGGTCATTAGTTCATATCTATGGACCATATAAATGACAAGATCATAAAATCCATGGAGCTTCTTGTGGCAAGGCTGTGCCCCATGATATGACTCATCTGGTATATTTTCTATAAAACGTATAATAGCCCATCTCAGTGACATCTGGACTCGTCTGCATAAAATGAGAGTTTAGGGTCATATTATTATTATTTCATGTGCTATACTTCATCTCATCCATAAGACAGAAGCAAAGTATGGTAAGCTGTTATTTCTATTCTGAAAACATTAAGAAATTGTATGCGTACCTTCTGTTTTTGCTAATGACACAAAATGTCGAAGCGTGTCATTTTTTTTCTCTGCCAACTCATGAATGTGCCATTCTTATCTGTAACCTAAATAAATATTCATTAATGTACAGTGAAATTGGAATGAGCACTTCATATAAATAAGCCCACTACAGAAATATGTTTCTTTAAATTTGTAGACCAAAATAACATGAAATAAATTGAACATCATTTCACATTCAAAACAACCAACCAAATAAACTGGTTTTTATGACTCAATTTCCTAAACTCAGGTAGGTAAGAAAGCATATATATATGGTTCTTCATTTTTGTCATCCATCATACATTTATTTTAAGAACAGCACTATTTAGTTGCAATGACGATAGGCCAAATGACGAAGAATGTGCATACCACATGATTCTAGGATGGTGAGGCAGAGGGAGGGGACAAAGTGGAGTGGAGTTGGCTTTTTCCTTCATTTCTTCATTGATTTGTTCTTTTTTTCCCCTTTGGGCAAATATTTATTTGTTGGAGCACTATTATGTACCAGGTCCTATGCTTAAATCTGGGGATACAATGATTAACTGAAAAAATACTATTGGTGACCTCATGGAACTTACAATTTAAAGTGTGTTCCATGAGGGTGATACAGTTATCTGTTTTGTTATCTATTGCTGTGTAAAAAACTCCAAAACTAAGCAATGCAAATCAATACCTTATCATGCTCTCAGCTTTGTGGGCCAGGAATTTGGGTATTGCACAGAGAGGAGCTCATCTAGGCTCCATAGTGGCTATGGCCTCATCTGGGATGATGAATCATTGAGATGGCTGGTGCCATGGCAAGGGCCTCGGTGATGGCGGATGGCTGGATTTCTTGGCCCTTCTCTTTATTGCACCTTCTGGGATTGGAATATTCAAGATGACTTTTTCATTTGTGTGTCTGGCACCTGGACTGGATAGTTAGAAAGCTGAGGATGGCTGGGCATCTCCTTCTCCATGCTGTCTGAGAGTGTGGCCTTCCTCCAAGTATGGCAGTCTTAGGTTCCTCAGACTTCTTATATGGCAGCTTCTCCCAGAAGGAGCATTCCAGGAGTCATGGGCAGAAGCTGCAGGGCCTCTCATGACCTAGCCTTGGAAATCCCAGGGCACCACTTCTGCCACTTACTGTGGGACAGCCTTGTCACTAAGGCCAGCCAGACTCATGAGGAGGGGATTTTGACCCTATTTCTCAAGGGGAGGAGTAGCAAAATATTTAAGATTATCTTTAATGTACAACAGAGGGAGGCAGACATTCAAGAAATAACCACACCAATAACTATTGCAGTGAAGAAAGAGTACAAGCATCTTTATAGTAATCAGGACTTCCTGATTGCAAATGATAGAAACCTAACTCAGATGGGCTAAAGAAAAGAAGGGTATTTACTGACCTACTTAACTGAGAAGTCCGTGGCTGAATCCTGCGCTACAATGATGTCTTCAAGGACCACTTTCCCTGTCTCTCAGCTCCACTTACCTCCATTTACTCAATTGGTTTTATTCTCAGGCAAGAGTTCCTCGAGTGATGACTACAAAGCCCGCTAGCTGCTCCAGGATTCTACCAGTTTACCAATCCCAATTGAAAAAGAGGCCACACAGCCAAGCGGATTGAATCCCAGGACTATTTGCCAGAACTATTGAGAAAGAGATAGCTAGCCTCTCTTTTTCCATTGGGGATGGTAAATTGTTATAAATGTGGAACAGCTGGTGGGCTTTGCAGTCCCCCGTCCAACTTGAGGAGCCTATCTCTTTCTCAATAGTTCTCTCAAATAGTCCTGAGAGTAAACCTGTTTGGCTGCATTTGGTTCACATGTCCTGTGCCGAACCAACCACTGTTGCCAAAGAGATGAAATGCTTGGATTGGCCAGGCCTGGACCATGTGCCCACCTCTGGGACTTGGGAGTGGAATCAGCCCTAAATAAACCACACATGGGAAGAATGTTTCTACAAAATGAAAAGAGAGCTGCATTTATTAGAAGAAGAGGGAAATAGATGCTAACCAGACAGAAACATAAAATGTCCATTACACAACCTAACACAGGGCGATCAGCCTTGAAGATTTGGTCTGTACATAGAAATGAGCGGGAAAAGGCATTCCTCCTCGATATCATTACTTCCACATATTCGACTTGCATTAATTATGTTTTAAATGAGTTCGAGCCCTGAATGAGTTGTAACTGGGGGTACACATTGAATAGACAAATGGGTGGTATAGGGCTGGTGAAAAGGTGGTGGTAGCACACACAAGCTTTATTGGGAAATGCTTTGACAGGCTTGCAAGAAGGGAAGTTCCCCACAGTGGGAGACTGTTCAGAGGTGCAGGAGGTCCACACTCAGAAGGAAAGGAGGGCAGAGGGCAAGGCAACCCCAGGGAGATGGGGAGTAGAGAGCGAACTTATGTGTCAACACGATGTTGCTCAGTAGCACCTTGAGAGCCTCCAGGACAGGAAGCATTGAAGGGCACATGTTTGGGGTCTTTATGGCTCAGGGCTTAGCCTATCTATGGCTAACAGGTGTTGAGAGCAGTTTTGCAGATTATACAAGGCAGACAGGCTCTAAATGGCTAAACATCTGCTTACTTGAGCTATGTTTAAAGCAATTAGATGTGGAAAAATTTGAGTTTGTGTCTGGTGGGCTTGTGAGCTAGCAGGGGTGAGCCTGCAAAGAAGAAATAAATAACCAAGGGGCCGATATATAGAGGCCATCTTTGGCTCATTTATATAATAAGGAGTTAAAAAATAATCTCAATTATAAACAGCACAATTAGTTAATATCAGCACATTAAAGATTTGAGGTACAAACTGGAATGATAATCTAATAGTTAACTTTTTTTACATGCTTATCATGTGGCAGGTACTGTGACGTGCTTTATACAATCTGTCTCTAATTCTCAGAGCAACTCTGTACAGGTGGGAAAACTGAGGGGTAAGTAGGGGTCACATGATGTTTCTTAAAAATTCAGCTTGGGCATGGTCTAGCTCGTGTCTGCTCATGTTTAATTAGCCAAAGCAAGTCATATGTCAAAACCTAACATCAGTGAAGGTAGGAAGAATGTTTCTCTCATGGGAGGGTCACTAGGGAGGACTCTGTAGGCACTGGTTTAGAGAGGGGCAGTTTTTGAACCAATAATTCAATCTACCATGGATGGATTCTTTTTTTTTCTTTTGAGATGGAGTCTCGCTCTGTCACCCAGGCTGGAGTGCAGTGGCGCTATCTCAGCTCACTGCAAGCTTTGCCTCCCGGGTTCACCCCATTCTCCTGCCTCACCCTCCCAAGTAGCTGGGACTACAGGCGCCCGCCACCATGCCTGGCTAAATTTTTGCATTTTTAGTAGAGATGGGGTTTCACTGTGTTAGCCAGGATGGTCTTGATCTCCTGACCTTGTGATCCACCCGCCTCGGCCTCCCAAGGTGCTGGGATTACAGGCATGAGCCCGCGGATGGATTCTTAAGCAATTACAGTACAATGTGATAAGTTCTCTGATGGAATTTTTCTGTTCTTTGAGCAGAGAAGGAGGTACTTAACTCTTTCAATTTGTCTTTTATGTTTAGAACAAAGCGAAACTTAGGGCACGTTTTGGTGATTAAGCCTCAATTTTCTGGAACAAGGATAGTACGAGTTGTACTGTGTGTGAGCAATGTATGCAAAAGAAAAAAACAAGTTGTAATAAATGCATTTTGAGAACCCCAAATCCACTAGCCTACTTAGAGTGAAAAGCAAGGACAGTAACTCCTCTCCTCCAAGAACTGGCATAAGGAGTTTTGTTACTAGTGATGTCTGTGTATGTATAAGCAAAGGATTTGGGAACCGGGGTACTCTCAGAAAGATTTGGGAAGAAGGCTTGCTAAGAACATCGAGTCTGTGTATTGGGAGTTTGGGGAAGGGAAGGCAGGATGGTGGAGGAAAATAAGGCATAAATTGAGGAAAGATTGGTCGTAGACCATGGGTAGGTTATTTCGATGCCCTTGCCAGCTCTTCTCCTCATGGCTCAGCGTGTCCTAACCTTCGTGTTTACAGATAACATACAGGGGATATACACAGAAGTTTAAAATGTATAGTCACAATGCTTAAAAGTCAGGTGGTATTGTTTTTAACTTTGTATGATGGAACTTAATTTAGATCTGGAGCACATATTTCCACTTAGGATAACTCAGTCGCTTCTGGTTTAAAAGTGAGTATCTTCTGAGTAAATATCAAATAAATTCCCCCTGCCCTTTCTCTTTCCCTTCTCTTTGGGTTCTCAGGGGGCTTATGTATTATCTTGTCCTGGGATGTATATCTTGTCCATGAATCTCTCTCTGGCCGTTTCTGGACTAGGTTGAGATATCATCAACCCCAGTTGCTCAACAGTAAGCAAGACTGGCGGTGAAGCAATGACAGTGTAGGGTGGTAGAGCTATCTCAGATTCTCTCTAACTTAAAATGCCACAGGGTCACCATTTCCACTCCAATATCAGCTGCCACAGCTGCCCAGGGCAGGGTATGAGACGTTAGGGAGCTTCTGTTTTCAGATCCCCAAATCTGTCTGCGTGTTTCTAACCATCTCCAGTGGAGAATGGGAATTCAGGCTAAGCAAGAATCAGGCCACATTCTTTCTAGTCCATCCTTCTCTGTTTTAGCCAAGCTCTCCTCTAGCCCAGGAAAGGATTGTGGAGTCTTCCCATGCAACGAGGCATAGCTCTGATGTCATATCTGGTATTCTCTCTACCCTATGGCCTATAGTTGCCATTCTATGCTCAGTCCTCCAAGTTTGATTCTCCATGATTCAAAACCCATCTTTTATTTATTTATTATTTGTTTAATTTTTTTAGGGATTAATCGAGGATTTACAATATCCATCTTTAACACAGTCTACCTTCGAATAATATTACATCACTTTATGTATAAGATCTGAACCTTAGGCCGGGCACAGTGGCTCACGCCTATAATCCCAGCACTTTGGGAGGCTGAGGTGGGCAGATCATGAAGTCAGGAGTTCGAGACCAGCCTGGCCAATATGGTGAAACACTGTCTCTACTAAAAATACAAAAATTGGCCAGACGTGGTGGTGCGTGCCTGTAGTCCCAGCTACTCAGGAAGCTGAGGCAGAAGAATCGCTTGGACCTGGGAGGCGGAGGTTGCAGTGAGCCAAGATCAAGCCACTGTACCCAGCCTGGGTGACACAAAGAGACTCCATCTCATAAATAAATAAATAAATAAATAAATAAATAAACAAACAAACAAACAAAGGACAATATACTTCCATTGGCACCTGCTTATTCTTTGTGCTGTTACTGTCATATATTTTGCTCTATGTATGTTATCCGTCCCACAGGATATTCCTGTTGTTGCTTTAAACCATCAATTATCATTTAAATGAATTAAAAGATGAGAAAGAAAACATGTTTATTTTACTCACACATTTCTCTTTGCAAGCGTTCTTTTTTGATTTTTGTAAATAGAAGTTTCTACCTAATGTCCTTTTCCTTCTGCCTCAAGAAATTTCTTTAACATTTCTTTTAGTGCAAATCTGCTAGTGATGAGTTCTCTCAGCTTTTGTTTATCTAAAAAAGTCACCTTCGTTTTTGAAAGATATTGTTGGTTATAGAACTGTACATTGGCAATTTCGGTTGGCAAGTTTTTTTGCTTTCAGTACTTTGGAAATGTCACTTTTTTATCTCCTGGTTTGCATAGATTCCGATTAGAAGCCTAACATTGTTTTTTGGTCTCTGAATGTAACATGGCTTTTTTCTCTGGTTGATTTTAAGATTTTCTCATTTTCATTGTGTGTGTATATGTATGTGTGTGTGTGTATGTGTGTGTGTTTAGTAATTTGATTATAATATGCCTTGTTGCAACCTTCTCTGTGTTCATCCTGCTTAGAATTTATTGAGATTCTTGTAGGTTTATAGTTTTTATCAAATATGGAAAAAATTGTTCATTTTTGATAGGGTTTGGCTGTGTCCCCACACAAATATCATCTTGAATTGTAGTTCCCATAATCTCCACGTGTCGTAGGAGGGACCCTGTGGGAGGTAATTCAATTATGGGGGCGGTTACCTCCATGCTGTTCTTATGATAAGAAGTGAGTCTCAGGAGATCTGATGGTTTTCTAAGCATCTGGCATTTCCCCTTGTGGCAGTCATTCTCTCTCCTGCCACTCTGTGAAGAGGTGCCTTCTGCCATGATTGTAAGTTTCCTGAGGCCTCCCCAGCCATGCGGAACTGTGAGTCAATTAAACCTCTTTCCTTTATAAATTACCCAGGCTCCGGTGTTTCTTCATGGCAACATGAGAACAGACTAATACAATATTAGTTCTTCAACTACTGTTTCTGTTTCCCTGTCCTCCCCACCTTTGCCAGCGAGACTCCAATTAGATATACATTAGCTTTATAGCCTTACATTGTCACTAATTTATTTTAGGTAATTTTATTGCTATGATTTCAGGTTCAGTGATCTTTTCTTCTGTGTTGTCTAATCTGCTATTAATCTCATCCAATGAGAATTCCATTTCAGATATTGCATTTTTCAGCCCTAGAGGTTCCATTTGGTTCTGATTTAAATATTCTACTTTTCTCTTTATTATATTCATGTTTTCTTTTACAACCTTGAACAAGCAAAGTATATTTTTAGTAGCTGTCTGAATAGCCATGTTTGCTAATACTATCACTTCTGTTATTTCTGGGTTTGTTTCTGTATACTGATTTTTCTCCAAGCTATTAGTCACATTTTCTTGCTTTTTTGTATGTCTGGTAATTTTTTATGGAATCATAAGCATTATGAATTTTACATTTTGGGGTACTATATTTTGTTATACTTCTGTAGAAATGCTAATTTTTTAGCAGGTATTTTAGTTACTTGCAGATCAGTTCAACTCTTTCAAGGCTTACTTACAAGCTCTTTTTGGATGGGCCTGGAATAGCCTTTATTCTAGGAATCATTTTGCCTAATTTCTAAACCCTGGCCCTTCTGGAGTCTCTAATGAATGTGTCCTGTATTCCACCCAAATTCTTCCTCTTTGGCTGTTGAGCATGTCAACAATTTATGGACACGTGATCTCTGGAATTATTTGGCCTGTACCTCCCCTGTAACTGTTCTCTCCTGCAAGTTTTTCTTGCCTGGTCATGTAGAGTTTTATCCTGTCCAGACACAGGATTGATATTCAGCCAACAACTCAAAGGCAACCCCTTTGCAGATCTTTGGAGATCTAGGTGTAGCCCTCCTGTTCTTTTAGAACTTTGTCCTGGAAATCCTAGCTCACTTACTCTTCCTGATCTCCAGCTCCTTAATTCAGTGACATTGCGGGGCTCTCTTTGATTTTCTCTTTTCTATGCTGGAGTCTGGAAATTCTCTCCTTGCAGAATGCATGGAGATGTTAGGACTCAACTTGCTTTTTCCTATTTTCTCGAGGATCACAATCCCGTGTTGTTCAATGTCTAAAAATAGTTGATTCTAACGTAGTGGTCAGTTTTATAGTTATTTACAGCAAGAGGATAATCTGGACCCTCATGGCCAAGCCAGAAGTCTTCAAAGTCCCTCTATTGTATATTGGCTCCTTGATAATTACATTTTTCTCTTCATAATTGTGGCAAATGCAATGACTTTATGGAGAATGGCTAGAATTTACTTATTTGGTGTTTGAAAGGATAGATTTGCCTGAAAATGATAGAAATTCCATAGGAAGGAAATATTAATTCACAGAGATGTAAGGAATTAATTCAACAATATTTATTAAGCACCTTCTATTTGCTAGGTGCTGTTCTAGTTTTTGGGGATACGACAGTAAGCGAAGAGATTAAAAGAAGTCTCTCTGCTGTGATCAAGTCCATTGTAGAGAAAATAGAGAAAGAGGCAACAAGCATAATAAGTAAAATCTTAAAATCTATAACACGTCAGATGGTAAGTGCTATGGGAATTATAGAGAAATAATAATCCTTTCAGCCCACATGTGGCACTGATTGGAAAACATGGCCACTGTCCCTTCATAAACTTTAATGACAGAGGCCATCTGCTTAGAGGTACAATAGCCAACTATATTAACATAAATGTAAATCTAGTCTAGGGCTGTCCCCTCATGCCCTGTTAATCTTTGCAGTTTATAAACACTTACCACAAAGTCATATTCATGTATCTATTTGCCACCTTGATTTTTTTTTTAAAGTTTCCCCAACAGGACTAGATACTCCATGAGGGTAGGTACCATGTCAGCCTTTGCTCACAAGTGTATCCCCAAGCACTCTATATAGGCTTGGCATTTGAATGGTGTTCAATAAGTGTTTGTTAGTTACTGAACACATTTGTTAATGGAATTTATAGATGTGTCAGGTTCTTGATCCCTGCCTAGCTTAGACTTTGTATGTACACCCTTACTTTTCCCTTCAAAATTGCTAGTCAATTTATCTTTGAAAGTTACCAGTTGTGACTCTACTTTTCCTTCTTTTTCTTTCCACAGCTGTGCAATCATTGCACACCCTCAATGACCAGATTTCCCATTTTATTGTCACCAAGTCGAAGGCACTGGAGGAGGACAAAGACCCTTTTCTACCCACTGAGAAGGAGACTCTGAAGAGTTCCATGATACTGATGAGGCACCTCTTAATGGATGCTCAGGTACAAAGATCAATACAGAAATTCCCTATGGAGCAGGTGGAATCTTTTTTTCTTTTTGGCATAAGCTGTCCAGAAATGTTCAACTACCGTACCTATTGAAACCCGTTTTTCCGATATAACAGATTGGATATGTTGAGTATTGGATTTCTGATTATATCTTATTTGGGATTTAGTATTAAAATAGCTTTTTAAAAAGTCAAAGTAATACGGCTTAAGAAGAGTATATTTGTTGTCTCTGAGAATTTAACAGATCTCCCATTAGCCTTGGAAAAGTGAAAATCCATTTACATATAAACTTGGCAGGCATCAAAGCTGGCAAAGGCTTTGGAGTAGAGCAAATACTTGTCCCAAACAGCATTACTGAGTAAGTAATGAATATTTTGGTGCATTTGCCGTACCCCCCCAGTAAGTGCATCAGCACTGGTTTTGCTAGCACTGAATTTATTACAGAAGGTATTTAGCTCATTGTAGGCTATTGTTGAGATGTTATTCAAGGTTTCTCCTTGTGTACTATTTTATCGAAATATTTAAAAGTTATCTACTCCTTCTGGCTTTGTTGGTGGGTCTCTTCAGACATGTTGATAGACAAACACCAGGTGTTTTAAGAGAATTGATAGTTTTCTATGTTAGGAAAGCCAAACTGAACTAGATCTAATTGTCATTCCTACCTCTTCAGTGTCGGGAAATGTTTCAGGAAACGTTCTGTGGGTTTGGTGATTTTCGCGTTCATTTGCCCTGGGGCTTTCTTCCCGAGCTTGTTTTCTGTTCAGCATTGGTGAGGTCAGAATGGTTGGTGGTTTCTTGCATTCTGCTCTGTAGCAGAGATTTTGAACTGTGGTTTCTTTGCTTTTGTTTCTACCCTGGTGGTGGTTTATGTTTTATTTTTAAAATCAATCCTGAAGCCTGGGTCTTGTACCAATAAGGCTTTAACTGGCTGTGCCTTTGTGCGTCTCTCACCTGTCAATGCCTGAAGCCGCCCCATGGGATTTTTTGAGGCCCTCTGTTGAGATGGCCGGAATTATGCAAAGCCTTTCATTCCTATTCACGGTTCTCCTGCTTTCCTTCCTTATCAACAGCCCATTCAGCTTCTGCTGTCCCCAGCCTGTCTGGTGGAAAAGGAAGGATTCTGAAGCTACAACAGCCAATTTTGAAACTCAGAAAAAAGGGAAATTTAGAACAATTTACTGAATAAAAGAGAGCAAATTGTTCTTGAAAGGATTAGCTTTCCTCCAAATGCCTGGTCCCAGTCCTGGAGCCAGCACCTCAGTCAAGGGAACTGCCTAACTGAATCCCAAAAGGCATTGTGTGTAAACTCCAGTTTGCAAAATCTAAGGTACTAAAAAAAGTGCGTATTTTTCCTCTCCTTCAACATTTGAGCTTACTAGTGCCTAGAACTGGATTTCGAAAATGTTAAATATTCCGGAAATGTTTGCTCCCACCAAATGCCTAATTCATTAGACTTCATCCTTCGTGCTGTTGACAGTGAATTTTCCCTTTTTGATTTAATGAGATTAAAATACCCCCTATCATGTGGTCATCGTGTAGGAATATTTTCCTATCATATTCTCTCCTGATCCCAAATCGATGACTGCTAGAATGCTCTCCCTTAAATGGCCAGATAAAATGGAGCAGGATATGGTGGATATTCTCCTAAGTCATATGCTAAAAAGGAAGGTGGGTTACATCTTCTTCCTCTTTCCTGAAGGTGGGTTTCTACCTGGGTCAGGTAGAAACGTCATGTGGAAACCGCATTGTTTCTTTTGCCTCCTAACATTCCAAGATTCCTTGCTTCCGTCTTTTAAACTAAGAAAGAATGAAGTGGGTTGTGATTAGTTTAGTATACCACTCTGACTGGTTTTCTTCCCAAACTGCTAACTTTTTGAAACAGTGTTTTGGTTATGATCCTCCGTTTCTAGCTGAAGTCAATTGGGATCATGTCACCTGATACTCCCAGTCCTCCATTCTACTCCTATCTCAGATGCGTGTTGCCAAGCTTATAAAATGCCAAGGGATCCCAACGTTTTAGGGATGGCCAGGGATGATATGTGATTTTGAGTTTTGAAGTAGGCACCTAAAAATTTGTCATTTTTTTAAAAAAGAATTTTTATTGGGCATTTTGGGGGCAAATTCACTTATTTTCCATCCATGCTTTAACTTTTCACTTACTTTCCATCTGTGCTTCTTCCCTCAATTCCAAAGACAAATGAATCTACTCATTTTCATACACCAAGTTCATCAACAGTGGGAGGCTGATAGAATGTAGATATAACTTATCTGAACATCCTTTCATTCAGTCTGCATTTTATGATATTAATAGACATCTCTTAGGTTTGTGTGTTGCAGGATGTAAGCCTTTCAAGGGTAGTAACCACATCCTTGAACTTGGTTGGTATAATAGCCCTCTCAGTTCCATACCCACAGGGCCCTTAATAATATTAGATTATGATGAAACACTCTGACATCAGCTTGCAAGTCGAATGAAGTCAGGCAAAAAGTGTTGCACAGAACCCGGAGGCTGCTTGAGAGTGACTGCTTAAAAGGCATAATCGATTCAAGTCACATCTGTCTTGGAAGCAGTAAATCCTGCTTAGGAGAATGTCAAAGGCAAAAGCATTGCTGGACTATGAAATTCCACCTCTGAGGATTATAAAACAATGTGCACAGAGCAAACACATCTCCCAAGTATAATGGGGAAGCCAGAGATGATTGGCAGGCCTGACAATCCATCCTGGAAAATGGAATCACAAAGGGAGCACCTCACATGGGCAGCCCAGAAAGCCCGCAATTATGTATTCATCCCCTAAACCTTTCGAGCATGGAGGTGTCTGAAGAGGCATAGCACCTCTGTTTGCATTCCATTTCCTTTTTACTTTGCAGGCCCCCAAATTCAATGGAGTTTGCCATTCAGATCACATTTGAAACCTGATTTTGTGGCTTTTATTCCTGAGAGCGCTGTCTAAACCTAAAATGCCGACTCAGCCTCCTAAGTGATTAGATTCATAACACTGAAGAGGCAATTCTTTCTGGTAGAGATTAATTCTTTTACTCGTACTGTGTGACTCCGCATGCTAAGAGGGGTTGATTATAGAAAATTAAATCTCTCATTGATAGTTCTCTCCCTTTTCCCCCCAAAGACCTAATATGATTATTTATTAAGGGGAGACAAATGCTTGGAAAAATAATAAGATCGGTTTGTTGGCAGGAAGGTCCCCCTCTTGCAGGCTGTGCTAAAGGGCAGAGAACTTTCTGTGCACCTAGGGGCTTCCTTCTGCCGGCCGAGGAACAAAGGGTGCCTGGGGGACAGTCTGTGCTCTGCTGACCCAGAGCTGCTGCCTGGGTCTGGACAGGAAGTGGGTAGCTTCTTTGCCTAAAACTTGGCCTGTGCTGGGACTAAAAGGAAGAACTTACTTTAAGGGAGGCTGAATCATTGGTATACCCTTTTCAGAGGTCCATCTCTAGGAATGAAAGTAAATCCTTCAAAATAAAAATAAACCACGCAACTGTCATCTCTAAACAAATCTCGAACAAAGTCAATCGTTCGTTGGAAAAGACATGAAATTTGCTTTACTCTTCAAACTCCTTTTCTCCTCCTGCCCTTTTTTCCTCTTCCCTTTTCTTTTTGCTTTTCTTTGTCTTCTCCCTTTGCCCTTTTTCTCCCCACCCCACCCAGCATCTCTCCTCCTCCCCTCCTATTTTCTCCTTCTCTCAACTCTATTCCCCTCCTCCCTCCCTCGCCTTCCCTTCTTTTGGTTGGCAAAATAGATCTTAGCTGAGATGTGGAATTACGTTCTGCGTTTTTCACTTCCTTCTCTTCCTTCCCTTTCTTGTTCTTTCCTTGTCTGTCTGTCTTTCTGTTATTTGTGTTCGGGGAACTGGAAAGCATGTTTGCCAAAAGCCTGTATTTCCCCTTGCCAAGCAAGAGCGGAAGCAGCAGCAGGAGGGAAACCTGGCATCCAGGAGGCAGATCGGGAGCCCTGCCAGGATCAGACACTGCATAGGATTTGGGTGGCTTCGTTTTTCTTTTCTCTTTTTAAAAGAGCGGTCTAGCAAACTCTTCTAGATGATTATGCTTTCCAATTGGTTTCTGGCAAAACTGGGCCAATTGAACATGATCAGCTATTTTAGCTGTCTGGACACTCCTTGGCCTCAGATGGGGAAGTGCAGTGTGGACCAGAGGAACCCTTGGCTCAGGTTCCTGGCAGATAGGGAGGGTTAGCGCCCCAAAGTCAACATCACCTTGCATTGGGAAGGATGCTTTGGGAACCGAGCAGTTCACACCTATTACAGAAGTACATTTTAATTTGATTCTCCTGTTACTAACACTTTCTGTCCCTCCAGATTCTTTCTGAAGTTGATACCGTGATCAAGGTAGGCCTCTGTGGTTCTCACTGGTGCAGTTATCTGGAGCTTTCTAGCTGCAGCTGGCTTCAGGGTTATGCCCACGAATGTGACCTTGTTAGCCCTAGAGAATGTCTTGCCCTCACTTTGTACAAACTGAGACATCAGAAGAATCCTGGGCCTAAGAAGGTCACAGATGCTGGCTGCGGCTATGAATGGTATCGCACATGTGGGCTTTCCTTATCCTCTGGGATGTAACACCATGATGGAGAAAGAATGAGATCTCTCTCCCTAGGTTCTCTTCCTTAGCAAGCAGGGAAGAAACTGACATTAGAACCAGGGAAAACAGGCAAAGCTTTCTTCCTAATAAAAGTACCCCGGGATGTCTTGAAGTCTACTCATCCCATCAGCTTCCACCTTGTAAAAGTCATTGGAGAAAGAAACACTTAAATGGATGCTGAAGAATTTAGTTCCCTTCACTAAAAAGCTACAATGATAAGCTGATTATTCAAAGGAGTCTTAGCACATCCCCTCAAATAATCCATGTGCTCCATTACGCTTCCTTTCCCTGGGAGTTTGCAAAAGCAATGCTTAGTTTCCATTCCTAGTTGCAGAACTATCAGATCAGCAAGTCCAAAGCTTGTAGTTTTTTACATAACTCTCACAAGCCCTTTCCATTCTGCTACAATAGTTTTGATCATTAAAAGGTGTGTGTGTGTGTGTGTGTGTGTGTGTGTGTATGTGTGTGTTTTAGATAAATCAACTTTAAGCCACAGGCATTGCCAGGCTTAGATGCAATCCCATCAGTTACAGAACTTCTGTACTCACCCTTTCTGTTTAGAAGAAATGGAGGATAAGACATAAAATTGTAAACTGTTTTTCTGTTAAGCTTGTGTTTAGGGTTTTTTTTAAGTTGACAGACAAAGTTAGACCCTCTTGAGACCTCTGTCACCTTTTTAAAATCCATAAATCAAAATGTTCAGAGTGCAAAGTTGCTTTCAGTGTTTGGTGCACCAAGACACAGGTAGAGATGGAAATGAGACTCTGAAAAAAGATGAATTTCCATTCACTGTATTCTGAAGGAAAGGGGCACTTCTTACTTGGGGTGAGTGATGCTTGAATAGAATAGTGTCTATAAAATTGGTACAACTTCCATGGATCTGTATAGTGCCAGAGGACAATTTGGGAATTTATTGGTGCAAAAACTTCAATTACTTTTGTACCAACCGAATACTTTGTACATCATAGAGCTTTTATGTTACATTTTTTGATACTGAGTCATTAATTTAATAACATTTAAAATGGTAATAAGAAGATGGCCGAATAGGAACAGCTCCAGTCTCCAACTCCCAGCGCGAGCGACACAGAAGACCGGTGATTTCTGCATTTTCAACTGAGGTACTGGGGTCATCTCACTAGGGAGTGCCGGACAATCGGTGCTGGTCAGCTGCTGCAGCCTGACCAGCGAGAGCTGAAGCAGGGCGAGGCATCGCCTCACCTGGAAGCGCAAGGGGGAAGGGGATCCGTTTTCCTAGCCAGGGGAACTGAGACACACAACACCTGGAAAATCGGGTAACTCCCACCCCAATACTGC
>NW_016819821.1:919455-951209 GCF_001698545.2 Rhinopithecus bieti | reverse complement strand
TATAATAAAAAAAAAAAAAAAAAAAAAGAAAAATAAAATGGTAATAAAATCGAATTTATGCTGGTCTAATAAGTGATGGTTCCTGTTACAGTGAGCAGGATATGAAATAGTAACAAAATCATGAAAGGAAGGTTGGGGTGAGAATTCAGTTAGGATTCTTTGATTGTCAGCAACAGAGACCAGCTCTGATAAACTAACAGGGAAACACTTAATAGAAACACGTGGGGTAGCTCGTAGGAAAAGATAAAGAATTACATCTCAGAAAAGATAGGAGAGAGGGTAGCTATAGAGATTTAGGTGTCAAAAACTTAAAAGCAGTTGTTTCAGGGTGCTGTGGTTGGGACAACTTGGCTCTAACCATTTTCTTTCTCTGTGTCACTTTGATCAAGATTCAAATTCTTAGGAAGAGTCTGAATGATCTGTCGTAGGTCACTGGGCCCTTCTCTCTTTGACCGTGGGCAGGTAGGCTTGTTGATGGATGGTCTCGCCATGACTGTGAGCAGTGCAGACTGGTATTATTACCACAAGAAGGAGGAGTAGATGCTGGCAGACACTGCTGCAGATGGAGGCAATAATTAATTTACTCTGCCTGCTGCATGCGTGGACTTCATGCTTGGGTCTCAGTACACAGCTTGGCACTGCTCCAAGTTCTAGGGACAGAACTTTACCCCTACCTCCACTCCCCCACCAGAGGGGTTCAGGATTAGATGGATAACTGGACGTTGAAGTGCTCCATGATAAATACTGATGACAGCGTACGTGGGAGCTGTGGAATCTCAGAGAAGGACCTAGCTGATATTTGCAGATCACTTTACTGTTTACAAAGTACTTTTGCCAGCATTTTCTCATCTTCTCAGCCACGAGAGGGACAGGAGATTGGGTATTATTATCTCTATTTTGAAAACTAGGTATTAAGCTTTAATAAAATAGTCTTTTTTACATGGTTCCATCCAGCCCATCGCAAAGAAAGAGTAATTGATTTCCTACTTATAGATGGTGACTTGGAGTATTTGCTTCCTGGGGTTATTAAATAGATAGAAAGGGGTATATAATTTTGAGAAAGAAGAACATTAAAACCTAGCTTCAGATACAGAATACCTCATATAACTAAAAACATTTTGACAATTTTAATATGTCAATACATTCTTAAAGCTACACACTAGGAGTCTGAGAAGACTCCTAGAAAGGTTCAGGTTCCAAGAATGTGGTTTACAGAAGTATTTAAATAGAATATGAAAGATATTACAGCCCCTCCTACCTCAAATATCTCATTTTCTTTATGATGTCTATTGTGATGCTGGCAAATACTTGGCTTCCAAAATAATGCCCAATCCCACCATCACCCTTTAGATGAGTGGCTCCCAGATGAGAAGGAAGCAGAGCAATTTTGCTTCCCTCCCACACCAGGTGACATTTGGCAATGTCTGGAAATATTTTCAGTTGTTGTGACTGGCAGAGGGTGAGTGTGCTCCTAGCATCCAGTGGGTAGAGGCCAAGGATGTTGCTAAACTTTCTACGGTGCACAGGAGAGCTGCTCACAGCAAAGAATTATCCAACTTCAAATGTTAGTAGTGTCGAGATTGGGAATCCCTACCCTACTTTAGGTCCGAGGCTAACTTTTCAATTATTTATGGAACTCTTTTGATTTTGGAATTCTTTTATTTGAAGCCCTACAACTGATCATAATTGATTTTCCAGATACACCTTCATCATCCATTCACCTACTTTCTCCTATATAACAGTGAGCATCTGTTATATGCTGGGGATGTTACCAGCCTGTGGGGGAAACACCAGTGAAAAGGAAAAGAGTAATCCTTGCCCTCAAGGATCTTGGATTTCATTAGGGCAACTGACTATAAACATGGGAGTAAACAGATAATATTGAATTTTAATATTTGACTTAAAGAAACGCTGTACCAGGACCCCATTTAGATAACAGTTCAAAGACTTTCTCTTTGAACGTGACATAAACTTAGATCTGGGGATGGAGAGAGAGGAGTGTGTGTGTGTGTGTGTGTGTGTGTGTGTAAGGGAGAGGGAGAAAGAGAAGTCTTGTCTCATGCTTTATTGCATATATTTGTACTTTAGTTGTGTGTGTTAAGCATTACCCCATGAGGTAATTGGAAATAGCTCCCCTGAGATGTTGCAGAAGATCTATGCAAATTACTTTTTCAGAAATTTACATTTAATTTAGGGAAAATAACAATTCCAACTGGTCCCTTGGGAACAGAGGATCCTTTAATCCTTTGCCTGTTGGTGTCCACAGAGGAACCAGGATCTCAGGCTTTTCTAGCTCAATGCTGGGGACATAGAGACACACACAAAAGAAGGCTAGGGTAAGAGTTGTTTGAACTTCATGAGACATAGGAGTGGGATAGATGAAGGGAAAACGAGGAAAGTGTAGAGTTGTTCTGAACAAGCAAATGAGGAAGTGATGGCTACAGTAACTTACTGGAAGAGCAGCCTCATAGAATCTAGCCAATAGTCAATTTTCAAGTATGTACCCATAGATTATCCATGGGCAAAGCATTTCTTCCCTGGTGGCATGCACTCAGGAAATGTAAACCAATGTTAGTCTGAATGAGACAAAATTAGAAAAGTAATTTCATTGCCAATATTTTTTTTCCACCACAATGGAATTCAATATCAGACTTTTTCCTTATCCTTTATTTGGTATCTTTTTAAGGTTGTAACTCCCATCCATTAGTCAGATAATAGAGAGCCAAATGTATGCCAAATAATTATAATCTTAAAAAAACTTACACTTAGAACAGGAATCCTTATACACGTTCATATTAAACTCAAACAGTCTCACAAGAGTAGCCAGGTAAATTGAGGCACGGTGTTGCTAAGTGTCATCATTTAAATCTGACGTTGAACCTGGGAGTACAGCCAGTAAGACTCCTTGGTGCCAGCTCGAGCCAATAACCCATGTTCCTGCATTCCTTGTCTCTGAATAAATCACACTTAAAAGTAGTTTAATAATGAGATGGTGACCCGGCTATTTTAAGTACTCACTTATTCCTGTGGGAGTTGAACCAAAGTCATTTGCTGTGGCCAGCTTAGTAGCCCAGACACTTGCTTTCAGAATGGATGTTCTTGTATTGGATTACTGAATCTAATCCCTCTTTTATTTTTCTCCTCCAAAAGTACAAAACAAAGAGGAGCTCATGATATAATTGATACTGAGAATTATGGCTTAGATTTGTATCCATGACTGCTGCCTAAAAAAACCATCCCAAAACAGTGGCTTTAAGCAACAGCTACTTATATACTTCCTGTGAGTCTATGGATTGCCTGGGTAATTCTGCTAATATGGACAGGCTTGGCTCATCTTGACTGGTGGCCCTCGTACATTGTGCACTGGTGCCTGGCTGATCTTAGATGTCCTCACTGCAATGACTCACCTCGCTCACCCTCCTTAGCAGGCTAACTCTAGAATAGTGGTGATAGGGGTTCATAAAAAGAAAAAGTAGACAAAGAAATCACTTTTCCAGCCTCTTTTTGTATCAAGTTTGCTGCTATCCCATTGACCAAAGCAAGTCACATCACTGAGCCCAGAGTGAGTGTGAGAAGATATCACAAAGAGCTATAAAATATGGGCCGTTAATACAATCAGTCTATCACGCAAACCAATCAGCACAAGATTTCTTAGAATAACTCTTGGCAATTTTTTATCCATTGGAAATGGGAGTTTAAACTGCCCTAAAGCAAGTTTTATGGACCTTCTCTTTTGGAAAGACTGCTCTAGTAAGTTGGTTTATTTAGAGGGCATGAACTGTGTTCTTATGCCCTTATATGTGCACAGAGGACAGACTGTCTGAATAGCTGAAGGACATAATTTAGGAGGCTTCTACATCAAGCTTGGGCAGGATGACTTCAAATGTGCTGGTGATGAACTGTGAGAAGTGTAGTCTTGTGACACAGCTAGAAACATGATGAACCATTAGAAGTACATCAGTTCAACTGGTCATTACAACAGGTGCATGGTTAATTTGTTCAACAAATACTTCCTGAGCTTATACCAACAACCTAGAAAGTCACAGTGGTACACATTGCTGAGTGATGTGAAAAATAAAGGTAGGGAAAGATTATTGAGTACTTACTAGATGCCAAACACTCTGCTAAGGATTTTACCTCCATTATCTCATTTAATACCCCCAGTGACTTTGTGAGGCACATGGGATTTTCCCTATTTTACAGGTGAGGAAACTGAGGCCCAAAGAGGAAACTTATTTAAAGTCACCTGGCTAGTGAATACCTGTGCTAGTTTGATTGCAAAAATGGCTGTCATTCTTTCTTTCTTTGCAATGTGACTTTGCAGTCTTTCTCAATAAGAGGCATTTACTTGCCCTTTGAATCTGAACTGTCCTGTATTTCAAATTCTTTGGCTAAAACAACACAGTAAAAAGGGTGGGTCAGTTTAGAGGCTAGACACCAAGATACCTTGCATATTTCTGCTCTTTCTTGAAACTCTGTCTACCATGAGAACAAGCCTGAGCTAGCTGCCTGGAGGGTGAGAGGTCACGTGGAGCCCAGGTGCGTCATCCTGCTGAATCCCTCCTAGACCAGCCAGCTCCCAGCAAACCTACTGAAGTGACAATGTATGAGAAAGCCCAGCAGATTTCAGCTGGGCTTATCCCAGAACAGCATAACCACTAATCTGCACACTTACAAGAAATAATAAAGTTCCAAGGTGTTTTGTTATGTAGCAAGAACTAGCTGACACAACTGCATATCCAATATTTGAAATCAGGTCTGACTTAATAAGCCCTATAACTGAAAGGGGAGCTGGAAAGTGGTCTAGTCATGTTCTCAGGAGAAAGAGGAAAATAGATTTGATGAGGTTTTAGCCAGTCTCTGCAACATGTGCCCCTTGGTTTTACACCATTCATCCAGCTTGAGAACCACAGTAATGGTGATGGATTTAATGCATTTAAGCAAAAGGGTGTGTTTAATGCATTTAAGCAAAGTTATGTTATGGTTATATTTGGCTATCTGAAAGATTACTCTGGAGGAAGAGTGAAAAATGGATTGGCTGAGGTGAGACTGAGAATAGGAGGCAGTTTGTTTTGGCGATGGACTATAATGTGGGACAGTAAGATTAAAGAGGAAAAAATATATTCAGGGAATGTTTAGCAAGTAGCAATTTCATTAATTGAAATTTGGAGGTGAAAGTGAGAGATGGGTCTAGGATGAGCCTCAGATTATGGTTTAGGTAACACCTCATAAAGGAAACAGAAGGATCAGCAGTCTTGAATGGGGAAGTCGTAAGCTTGATTTGGAGATTGAAAATCTAGGGAGCCATGGTACATCTAGGTGTGGTTGTCTAAGAGACAGTCCTTTATCTGTCTTCAGCCTCAGAGAGAGTTCTGGGCTCAAGGAACACGTCTGGGAGTCATCAGTGTCTCTGGTGATCCTTGAAGTTATGCTTTATCCATCATAGTTTTTAACAGCAGACGTCAGCATACCCTCTAGCTAATTTAACTAGAAAGGACTTTTTAAGAGAGATTTTGGTAGCCTACAGAATCTCTAAGACGTCTTGAAACTGGATTTAGACACTACATAACCAGAAATAACAGTAGCCAGGAGAAACCATCCATCAGACTGTTGGTGAAACTGTACCGCAGCTGCCTCACACAGCCAGGCGATGGGTGGCATCTGTGACACCAAAGACAGAATGCTAGGACTCCCTCCAGAGCTCTCCTAGAGAACCAAGTACTTCTGCCTCCAGTTTGCTAAAGGAGCCAATCTCCTCTCCCACCATGGCTGTCTCATTGGCCACCTGCACCTTACTCCTAGGTGCAGAACCTAGGCCACCTTGGGAAAGGTAACTGAAGGGAATTTTTAGCTTTCCATTTTCTGTAGTTCAGGGAGGTGGGCTAGAGAGTGTTGGAATGTGCATGGCCTGAGCCAATTCATGGTACCCCAAACACAGACATAGAGTAAACTACACAGGGACATTAATACAGTGGGGAACAAAGGGAAAAAGAAACACTCTGTGGGGTAGGCAAGAAAATCCCCTTTTCACTTAAACTAGATTGAATTGGGCTTCTGTCACTTGCAACCTGAGGAAGTTTGAATGATAGGGTACCCAAACCTTAGAGGAAATGTCATCCTTTGTTTACAATACTGTCCCATTGATATTCCATACTTAGCCACAGGACAGGGTGGGAGCTATCCCCGAGCAGAGCTATCTGGTCACTTGAAATTAAGCTCCAGGGACCCACTCATTTCTACACTTGTGCAGTCAAGCCCAGAGCTTGAATTCAAAGACCTGTATAAAGCTACAATCATTTAAAACCGTAACCTACTAAGAAGAAACTTGAATATATACGTGGAGGTGGCATAAAGAGTTTTATTCCTGGTCTAGAAGAACAAACTTGTTCTGGAAGCACAAGCTGTACCCTGGTGTTCATAAATGACATGTACCACAGTTGAGTGTATGTAATGACTTTTAAATGTATTTTCGACTCACATTTGAATCAGTGTTTTCAGAACCTTTGAAATACCCCTACAAAACACAGTTATGCAGAACACAATTTGAAAATGGATGCCCTACACTGCATTTCCCAGCTGCATCAAAAAGAAATAATTCCTTTGTTATGAGTTGAATGGCATCTTCAAGAATAGCTATGTTGAAGTCCTAACTCCTAGAACCTAAGAATGTGACATTAGTTGGACATTGGGTCTTTACAGAGGTAATCATGTTAAGGCCATTAGAGTGGGTGCTAATCCATTATGACTGATGTGATATGGTTAGGCTTTGTGTCCCCACCCAAATCCCCATCATCCCCATGTGTTGAAAGAGAGACCAGATGAAGGTGATTGGATCATGGGAGCAGTCCCCCCATGCTGTTTTCACGATAGTGAGTGAGTTCTCAAAAGATCTGATGGTTTTATAAGGAGTTTGTCCCCCTGTACTTCTCCTTTCTGCTGCCTTGTGAAGAAGGTGCCTTGCTTCCCCTTCGCCTTCCACCATGATTGTAAGTTTCCTGAGGCTCCCCAGTCATGCTGAACTGTGGGTCAATTAACCTCTTTCTTTTATAAATTACCCAGGCTTGGGCAGTTCTTTATAGCAGTATGAAAACAGACCAATACACTGGTGTCTTTATAAAAAGGGGAAATTTGGAGACAGAGACAATTATGCACAGAGGTGAGACAATGTGAAGACATATCTTGGAGATATGAAGATGAGGGATTGGAGTGATGCATCTGTAAGCCAAGACATGCATGGGGCTGCCAGAAGCTGGGAGAATGGCCTGGAACAGAGGCTCCCTTACAGCCTTTGAAAGGAACCTACCCTGCTACCTTCTTGATTTTGAACTTCCAGCCTCCAGAACTGTAAGACTGTAAACTGCTGTTGTATCAGCCACCCAGTCTGTGGTACTTCCTTGTGTCAGCCACAGGAATCTAATATACCTCTCCTGATGAGAAGATCACAAACTAAGAAAGACTAAGGTGTTTTTATACCAGGTATAATGCCATTCAATAGTAGTATATTTCTTTTTTTCTTAGTTTAATGGAATAAAAATGGTTGCACTTTGAGGCCAACCTGTGTGTTCCCTTAATCTCCACAGAGTAACAGCCTTGAATGCTGTACCTAGAGGTTTGTGTTTTATCAAAGATAAGCCAAGGGTCCTCTAAGAGCCCAGGCTTGGCATAGCAGGTGGCTGTGTTTTAACAGCATTTGTTGTAGGTGGTATCACTGTTGTTTATGCTGCCGATGCCAACATCACACATAATTTGTTGATTCCCTATTATTGGCTTCCCTGGGTGACAGGAAGTTGTCACCTGGCTTATGGCTTTCTTTTCATCATCATTACTGCCTCCACTCTGTCATCCTTCCAACTCTGAATCAAAGGGAAACGTGTCTTCTCTCATCTGGGGAGTATTCCAGATGCATATTATTAGAAGGGAGGAGCACTTGGCATTTCCGATGATCATTAGGGCTTCTTAACCGGTTTCAACCAAACCTTAATGCTTCAGGGGACACATGGGGCAAACAAGCCAGTGGAATGGAGACTGAGCAAGGCTTACCAGCAGCTGTAGCTTGCGGACAGAGTCAGCTGCTACCCCAGGGGACAAGTTCAGTCTCTCCCAGGATCCAGAATTTGGCTCAATGTGGCAAACCTGTTTGTCATCTTCTGTACACCATCTTCTGCCTTTGGAAGGATTGTGGAGTGTATTAAATTCATCTCCCAGGACTTTTCCAGTTCCCTGCACTGTTACCTTCTCTTTTGCATGAGGCTTCTGTCTCCCTGGTCCAGTTTCCTTGATGTGCCCCCATCAGTCAGACTTGCCCTTTCCACATCATTGTCTGTGTCCCCAGACCCATCCTCTCCCACCAGTCCTTGGGGGAGGCAGTCTGTAAAGTATCTATTTGCATTTGGAAGGAGGTAAGGCTCTGGGAAAGTGCAATGTTTTTCTTGAAGGCTTCAGTGAGTGCCAGACAGTGCAGTTGCCCTTTCTTTTTAGTTCTGCGGAGCAGCATGAGAGTATTTTGGGATAGGAGGGCATGGGCCCTTGAGGGAACGTAGCCAGCTGAAATCAGAGCAGCTGAAGGGAGGGGAGGGGGACACGGGCCACCACTTTCCAGAGGAGTGAATCTGGAGTAGTTTGTGTAATTTGGGAGTCTGGCAAGGATAGAGATTTGAGATTGAGGAGCCGCAACCTGTTACGTGACTGCCTACTTAGTCTACCTGTGGGACAACCCTGTTTATCTTGTGCCAACCCCTCTCCAGATTTGGTTGGAATATTCAAATGTAGTTCTTATTTTCAAGAGGGCACAATTGGCCGGGTGCAGTGGCTCATGCCTGTAATCCCAGCACTTTGGGAAGCTGAGGCGGGCGGATCACGAGGTCAGGAGATCGAGACCATCCTGGCGAACACGGTGAAACCCGTCTCCACTAAAAATACAAAAAAATTAGCCGGGCGTGGTGGCGGGCGCCTGTAGTCCCAGCTTCTGGGGAGGCTGAGGCAGGAGAATGGCGTGAACCCAGGAGGCGGCAGAACTTGCAGTGAGTCGAAATCGTGCCACTGCACTCCAGCCTGGGTGACAGAGCGAGACTCCGTCTCAAAAAACAAAAAAGAGAGCACAATTAAGCTGCTTGCATAGTTGGCTGAAAAATGCTTTTTCAGCCAACAGTCAACCCTTCGAGGAAAGACCAATATATTCTCATAGAAATTTTCTATAGATACAACAGCTTATTATGGAAGATTATATATATATTTTTATTCTATAAGCGCATCTGAAATTTTCCCTTCATTAATGGAATGTTTCTAATTCACTGATAAGGCTGTTCCTTCTTCAGCAATATGGACAGGTTTACTCTTCCAGAGCCCAGGAATTGGCAGTATTTTGTCACTTGTCCCTCTACCCTCCCTTCTTTGTCTTCTGGGACCTCCCATACCTCCTCTTAATTCTGCGTTGCTGATAGCTTTTTCTCTATGTCCAAGTGTTTATTAGGATTCAGTCCCAGAAGCCCAGAGAGAAGATGGTAGAGGGGCATGTGAGCTTGTCCAGAGTGGGCCACCTAACAAACCCAGAAAATCGTCCATCAGGGATTCCAATTACAAAAACGACTCTCTCTCACACACACACAAAATTACTAAACATTTGGAAAGTACTGACAAAATGAGGCAGAAATGACAAAATTACAGACTCAATAAACTGGAAAACTTACATCTGAGAAAATAGTTAGCAGATAAATTGGAACAGGATTTTTAAATAAGTATAATTAATATCCTCAGAGAAATAAGAAAATGTTGCATCTGAAAAATCAGAACACAGGCCCTTCACTCATTCATTTGTTAATTCCGCCCCTACTGATTGAGTTCCTGCTGTATGCTAGGCATAGTTAAAGCACTAGGAAATCGAAAGGAAGTGAGGCAAAGTCTCAGTCTTCCCAGAGCTTAAAGCCTAGGTGGGAGAGATAAAAACGTAACTAGTGAAACAAATTTATATGTCAGGTGATGTATTGTAGAAGGAAATAAGGTAGGGTCAAAGGTTTAAGAGGTGTAGGAATTGGGGTAGGGACGTCCAGTATACGTAGGGTGGTCCAAAAAGGCCTTAAAAAACTAAGAGAGTGGATAAACCAAGTGGATGTCAAGGGAGAGACCATTTCAGAGACAAGGAACAGCAGGTGTCAAGGCTCTGTGTCAGGAGGATGTCTCAACTCTTCGAGGAACCAGGAGACAACAGTGGTTGGAGGAGGGTGAGCAAGGGTGAGAGTTCCAGAGAATAAATCAGAGTAGAGGACAGGGCAAGGTAAGCCATCTATGGCTTTGAAGGGGTCTGACTTTTATGCTGAACAAGAGGGGAAGCCTGTGGGGGATTTCAAACAAAGGAATGATATAACTTGATTAAGCATTCCAAAAGAGTAACCTGGACTATAGGGCTGAAGGAATGGAAACTAGGTGACCTATTAGGAAACAGTAACCCAGATATGAAATAATGTTACTTGGACCATTACCTCTCCAAGGTGGTGAGAAATGGACAACTTCTGGAATTCCTTTTAGGTGATGCCAAGAAATTTTGTTGATATATAGGATGGGAGGTGAGAGAGAAAGAGAGGAGTTAAGGGCAACTCTGAGCATTTTGACTTGAGCATCTGGAAGAATCGAGAAGGCTGGAGGGAAAAGAAGGAGAGTGAGAAGATCAAGGGGGAGGTGATTGAAGGCAGAATCAAGAGTTTGGATTGGGACATATGTTTAAGATGCTGAGGGACCTCCGAGTAGAGATATTTAGTGAGAAGCCTGGGGTTCAGGGAAAGAATCAGACTGGAAATACAAAGTTATTTGATGGGGCAAGTTCATCTAGGGAGTTAGTGTAAATGAGGAGAGAAGAAGTCCCAGGACTGAGGCCTGGGAAAGACTAGTTTCCAAAGGCTGGGAAGGCAAGGAGGAACCAGCACAAAGACTGAGGCGGAGCAGCCGGTGAAGGTGAAGGAGGCGTCAAAGAGAGTGCTGCCACCATAGCAAGCTGAAGAAAGCGCATTAAAAAGCTGAAAATGATGCTGTGTGAGCAATTCTGCTGATAGATGGGCCAGAGTGAGGATGTCCGTTGATCACTGGAGGCAGCAATGTGGAGGACATTGGTGTCTGTGATAAGGGAAAATTAGGTGGATTCTGGGGGCATGAGCCCAGCTGGAATGAGTTCAGGAAAGAATGGGGAGGGGTGTAGAGATGACTTCTTAGTGGAGTTTCACCAAGGGGCAGATCATGGGTCCATCCGGTAGTTAGAGAAGAATATAGAGTTAAGAGAAATAGGAATTTTTTTGTTTTGTTTTTAAACAAAGCATATCCTGTGTTGTTGAGAATGAGGGAAAGATTGTTGATGCAGGACAGTGGGACAGTGCCTGCCATAATGCTCTTGCACAGGTTATCAAGGTGGAAGGAATTTGAGAAAGAACCGATTAGAGATCTTGTAAATAAAAAAAGGTAAACGTTATAAAAAAAAAAAAAGAAAAAAACCAGGCTGGGCATGGGGTACATGCCTGTAGTCTCAGCACTTTGGGAGGCCTAGGCACGTGGATCACCTGAGGTCAGGAGTTCTAGACCAGCCTGGTCAACGGGGCGAAACCCTGTCTCTACCAAAAATACAAAAACTAGCTGGGTGTGGTGGCACGTGCTGTAATCCCAGCTACTTGGGAGGCTGAGAGAGGAGAATTGTTTAAACCCAGGAGGCAGAGGTTGCGGTGAGCCAAGACCACACCAGTGTACTTCAGCCTGTGTGACAGAGCAAGACACCGTCTCAAAAAAAAAAAAAAAAAAAGAAAGAAAGAAAGAAAGAAAAACCACCATTCTGAGTAGACTAGAAGAATAAACAAATAAGAAGAGTGAGCAGGAAGGTCAGGCTGAGAGATTCCCCCAGAAAAAGCATACAGGAATAAACATGAGCATTCTGAAAACAAGTTGATAAGTGGAGTTGAGCAGCCAGGAGAACCAGGAGAAAAATAGGGAGAATGAAGGGGGTAACTAACATTTGCGGTCATACTGGCTGGAGTCTTTGTAGAGCTGAATACAGACACGTGTCCCAGATTGAACAGGACCACCAGCTTGCACCCAGGGTTGAAAAATCATAGCAACAGTCACAGTAGTAGTAGGAGTTGTTGTAGTCATAGTAAAAACTTACACATTGAAATATCATAGTGACATTTTGAGTTATCAAGTATAAAGACAGAAATGGAAAAGCTGCCAGAGACAGGCTGGTTTGAGTTAGGTCACAAAGGGTCTCTGAGACCAAGGAAAGAATTTTATTCCAAGAGCAATAGAAGCCACTAGAGGATCCTAAGAAGGGAGAAGGATGGTGATAAAAATCTGACTTTTACAGATGTTTTTGGGTACTGAGGAAGAGTAAACAATGGCAAAAAGACTTGATGGGGCCGGGCATAGTGGCTCACACCTGTAATCCCAGCACTTTGGGAGGCTGAGGCGGGAGAAGCACTTGAAGCCAGGAGTTCAAGACCAGCCTGGCCAACATGGTAAAACCCCATCTCTACTACACATACAAAAATTAGCCAGGCATTGTGGCACATGCCTGTAATCTCAGCTACTCAGGAGGCCAAAGCACAAGAATCACTTGAACTGGGGTGGCAGAGATTGTAGTGAGCTGAGATTGCACCACTGCACTCCAGCATGAGTGACAGAGCAAGACTTTATCTCCAAAAATAATAATAATAATATAATATTAATAATAATAGTAATAATAAATTGATGGTTGGGGCAATTGCAAAAGCAGGGACAGCAGGTAAGAAGCTATCAGATTAGTACCATCAAGAGGTGAATGTTTATAACTATTAATATGAAAGTATTTATTGAGAGCTTAAGTGTCCAGCACGAGTATAAACACTGTACGTATGTTTATTCCATATTCATTATGACCCTCGAAGGTAGGGTTGTCTATAATCTCCATCTGACAGATGAGAAAAGGGATGCCCAGAGAAGTTAAGTAAGTTACTGGAGGTCACCCAGTAAGTAGGTGACAGAGCTAAGCTTTGAACCTGGGTCTTCTGGCTTCAGAGCCCGGGCTTTAATCAATACACGTTAGGGCTTTGCACTAGAGTATTAATGATAAAGAATGGAGGAGTGGATGGGTTTGAGAGACAGTTTGAAGGCAGATTTGACAGGTCAATGATGTGGGAATAAGGATAAGAAATACATCAAAAATGATTCCTGTATTTTGACTTGGGCAATTTGTGGTACTCCTTACTGACATTTCAAGTCCCTGCTTAAATACAGTGTTCCCTGTTGCATTTAAGATAAATCCACACTCTCCTCCATGACTTCTAAGCCCCTATGCTAATAGCCTGCTAAAAGAGTGACCAACCATCCAGTTTGCTCAGGACTGCTACTCTCCCACCCTCACCGCCCTTTTCTGCCCAGCCACACGGACCTTCATTCAGGCAGGTGGGACTCTCTGATCTCCCTCCCGCCTTTGAACATGTTTCCATGAGTAGACGGCTCTCTGTCCTCACTCTGCACAGAGGGCTTCCATCATTCCTCAGGTCTCAGTTTACATGTCACCTCTCCCAGGGCCCTTCCTAACCACACTGTTTCATGTAGCCTCCACCACCAATTTTCTGTCTTACTCACTCTCCACCCCCAAAACTGATCACAGGCTCAAGGACTATGTGGAATTCATTAGTGGATGACTCCTCTGCTGGGTTGCACCCTTCTTGAGTGCAGGACCCAGGTCTGTCTTGTTCACCTGCCTGAAGCAGGCACTTGCCATGCAGTTGTTGAAAGAAGGGCTCTGGGGATGAAGTAAGAAAAATTGACAATAATTGCAGCAAGAGACATTTTACCAGCATATCAGGAAAAGACTTCCTCACTGGAAGTTGCTAGAAAAGGTTACCAAGAGACCTTGCAGCAAAGACATATTCAGAAATTAAGGCTTCTAATGATATCCTTAGCATTTTTTTCTCTCCGCTTCTGCACCTCTGGCTTGCTCTAATCACAGTTAAGGAGTTAGCTGAGACCCACAGGGATCTTGGGCTTGGTGATAGGACAGATTATCAGTTCTGCAAACTGTTTTCTACCTGACATCTTCCTTCTGCTTGGCCTTGCTATTAGAAAGAGAGCCACTGAAATTTAAGGAAACCACAGTTTTGACGCTATCAAATGACTGCTTCATTTCATTTGTATCACAGATAAAAGTGGTGAATATTTATCTGCTGTTTAACTTTCCTTCGGTGCATGCATATCCTATGTAGTCTTGTTTTGTTCTGTTTTAAACATTATCTCTTGCTCACAACAGTGAAAATTGGAAACCAAATAAAAATCCAATAACATTTGACTGGGTAAATGAATTTGAGCTCATCCCTAGGGTAAAATACACTAGAACCATTAAACACAATTAGGTAGATCTATGATTATTGACATGAAAACATGTCCATAATAAATTGGTAAATTTTTAAAAAATCTTAGAAGAAAGTACACAGAAATATTAACAGAAGTGATCTCTGAACAGTGAGATAATAGTTTTTATTTCATCCTTTTTTTTTTTTTATTTTCTATAGTGAGTATGTGTTATTTTCACAACTAGTAGGGGAAAACACTTCCCCGTATGGAAAAAAATTTTAAAAAACAAGTTTAGAAGAAATACATGTCTTACTTGCTAACACTTATTATTCTATGGAACTACCCCTGGTCTCCTAAAAGGGCAGCAAATTTGGATTGAGTCTGATTTGTCTCTGCATATGTATATGTTGTTTGTAATATGTTGGTAACATATAAGCAAATGCAGAAAACCTGCTGTTAAAATGTGTAATATGGCACGTGCTTTGTGATGCAAGTGTGTCTGTATACATTTTGTATGCATATATCTTGTCCTGTATTCAGTATATTGTTTTTACTGAATTAATTTTTCTAAGTGAAATACTTAATGCACAGCCTATTGAGATAACTGATTCATATTCTAATCCTCTCCGCCACACCTGTGCTGGAAGTGAACACCCACTAGTGGTCTTGGTTGCTTTTTTTTTTTTTTTTTTTTAAACTTAATGAGACTTTTAAGAAAGCTAAAGCACCCAGCTGGCTGGCTCCACAGAGACTATAGAGCTCCTGACAGCCTCATTAGTATTTGTTACTCAAACACAAACTTTTCTCAAGAGTTCCCAATGCACCTGTGCTTCTTTCCTTTGATTGGCGCATGGCCTCTCTTGGCCCAATTTATCTTAGGGAGTGGCGTGCCTGTTCGGTTAGATAATGAATGATGAGCAAAGATGGTCTTCAGAGATCTGGTTTTGCATCTCCACTGATAATGGTTCTCAGCTCTCACTGCCTGTGACAGACATTTCTTGTGAACCATTTTTCATGTTCATTCATTTTTTCTTTAGCTAAACCTCTGGTCTTTCCCTCTTTCCCATTCCTCTTTTCCTTTACCTCTCTCCAACTCCATCTCAAAGTTTCTCTGTCTCACAAGAAAGCAGATGAGGTATTTATCAGTTGATATTAGTAGTTGCAAATCTGCAGTGAGCTCTTAATGCACCCAGCGCTCTAATTCCAGGGCGTTGGAAAGTCCCTGTGTCTCCAGTGACATACCTGACTGGCACTGGGCCGTGGCTGCCCCAGAGCAGCTGGTAGAGCCTGGCAGAGCCTGGCAGCTGCTCCCCAGGTCAAACTCCCTACCCCTACTTTCATTCCCACCTCAGCCAGCCTGTCCTGCTCCTGAAAGGGACCTTTGTGTATGGACTCTGTAGACAAAGCCCCAGTATCAGTGCATCTCATCATTCATTCCTTTGGACTCCAACTCACTCAGTCTAAGAAAGCCAAGTGAGAGCCCCTGCCTTGGTACATTGTTTGTTTCTTATTTTCTTTTTCTTTTCTTGAGGCGAAGTTTCGCTCTTGTTGCCCAGGCTGGAGTGCAATGGCACGATCTCGGCTCACTGCAACCTCCGCCTCCCAGGTTCAAGTGATTCTCCTGCCTCAGCCTCCCAAGTAGCTGGGATTACAGGCATGTGCCACCACGCCTGGCTAATTTTGTATTTTTAGTAGAGACGGGGTTTCTCCATGTTGGTCAGGCCGGTCTCAAACTCCTGACCTCAGGTGATCCACCTGCCTTGGCCTCCCAAAGTGCTGGGATTACCAGTGTGAGCCACCGTGCCCAGCCTCATTTCTTATTTTCTTTACTTATTTTATTTTCACAAACATGGAGTGCTTCTTAAATGCCAGATTCTGTGTAATCACTTTAATTTATCAAATCCTCTTAACCCAGTGAGGTAAGTATCAACATCATTCCCATGTTTCAGTTGGAAACTAGAGCAAGAGGGGAGTCAGTATTCAACCCAAGACAGTCACACCTGGTGAGTCCTGGAGGCAGGATTAGAACCAAGGCTGATTCAGGAGCTCCTGCATTCAAGCTGCACTCTATGTCCCTGGCTCCTCCTTGGCTGGGGCAGAACTGCAGGAGACACACTCGCTTTCTGCGACAGTTCAGGCTGCTTAGGAATAGCCATTAGTTTTCATCAGTTCCTCTTCTGAAGTTTTTAGGGAAGGCATTCTAAATGTGTGAGTAGGTGAGACAGCATTACCAGCCTGGTCTTGCCTGGTGTGGGAATCACAGGTAAGCAGGCTTGTTCAGAAGGGAGCTTCTCCTGTATTGCAGGAGTACTCTGGGATACCCCAGGTGCTGGAGACCAGTGCAGGGAAGAGAGAAGGCATGGTGTGGGGAAAACAAGTTCTGGATCCAGTGGAACTACTCACTTGCTGGGTGTGTTTCTGAAATGTCCCTTAACTTCTGTGGAGAGTGTTTGGGTCTACACAATGGGAACATTATTATTTGAGCTAGTGGCCTCAGGAGTGTCAGGAAGGAGGCAGCTAGTATTCCAAAGGGCATATGTTACAGGTAAGTCACTATGCTAGGTATTTTCACATTTCCCCTGTTGAAGCAATAACTTTGGGAAGATAACAATCATGATCAGGGAGGCTGAGGCAGGCAGATCACCTGAGATCAGGAGTTCGAGACCAGCCCGATCAACATGCCAAAATCCTATCTCTACTAAACATATAAAAAATTAGTTGGGCATGGTGGTGGGCGCCTATAATCCCAGCTACTCAGGAGGCTGAGGCATGAGAATTGCTTGAACCCAGGAGACGGAGCTTACAGTGAGCTGAGATCGTGCCACTGCACTTCAGGCTGGGCGACAAGAGCAAAACTCTGTCTCAAAAAAAAAAATCATCATAGATAGGAATGTGTTTTATAAAATTAGGTTCTTTGCAAATATAAGGAATTATTACGATAAAAACATGTTGCATTATACTAAATAATAAAATAAATAGTAAGAAGCCTATCATGACGTATTTTAAGTGGTTATGGACTGTATCCCCAAAATGAGATAGACAGTGAAAAATGGATTCCATATAATGCATCAAATAGATTTTGGAAGAGTGGAGTGCAAGAGGGAATATCCAGTGTCTGCATACAGTAGGGGATCAATAAATACTTCATTAGAAGTGGATAATAGAGAATGGCTTCAGGGCACAGTCGTGAAACTAAGTCGTAGGCTGTAGGCTCTTTTCCTCTCCCATGAGTATGTACTTAGGACTGAAGGCGACACTACATTACCCAACAGTTGCTGGTCTTCACTCCTTAATCCTTTTTTTAAAATATATGTATTAATTACTCACTTCTAGAATGTGTAATATGCTTCAGTCTTGGTTCTAGATATAAGAATATGTTTGAAAGTTTAAGAAATGATGGTATTTCAGTCCGAGGAAAGAGATACGGATTTCAGGCTGAAACAGATTCACATCCCTCGATTTGACAAAGTAGTAATTGACTTGAGAGTCCAGGGCCTTCTGAAAAGGTGGCATTCACTAAAAACAAAATGTTATCCCATAACCCAATAAACTTAGGCACAACTCAATACGCGCTAAAGTAATTTTAGAAACCATCATTTCATTTCAGCAGTAAATGCAGCTCAAAGTGGTATGAATTCCCCATTAAGATGATGTGGTGGGGAGAGTGAAAGAATCTTTCAGTACAACCCATTTATTTTAGTGTCCCAAATGTTCATAGCAACAGGAGCAAACGTGGTTGCAGCTGCCATTGTGATCGGCCTCTTGTCACTGTGGGAAATGAATGGCCTCTCCTTAGCCACCAACCTGCGCTGCCTCCACAACAGAGGATTCATCAATTTTCTCCAGAGAGTGGAATAGAAATCACATTTGGGTGTGTTGCAAATTAAACTTTTAATGGAAAACCAAAGAAAGAAGCTTTGCCCATTTATTTTATGGGTTATTGCTTTTGAAGAAGGAAGAGAGATTGGAAGTAGGATAGTGCAGGTAAGACTGGTTGAACCATTCTTTGAAAATCTTGCTTTTGCAATATTTGCATGCTTTCTGAAACTTGAGGTTTCTTTTCCATTTCACTCTGGTTTTCTCATTATTTTCCAAATAATCACCAGAAATGACTTCTTCATGATTATTCTTTCTCCTCACAAACACACAGAATGTTTCTGAGCCATACCTTGTATAGGACATGTCAGGATTCATTTGTTAATTCTAACCTCTGAAAAAGAAATCATGGAGCAGAGCAAAGGTAGTGCAGACAACGTTTTCTTCAAAGGAGAACGGTCCAGTTATATGGCGCTTAAACTGCTAATGTCTTTACTTTAAAAGAGTAAATAAAACTGACATTAAGTTATGACAGATTAAAAATCAGGCAAAATAATTTGATCTTTATTTCTTGTTCCACAAGGAGAAACAGAAATTTGTTTTACATTTTATTTAATCTTCCCTTTTCTCTGGCTATCCTATTTTGTAAATGAAAAAAAAAAAATTTAGTCACATGGCCTTAGAATTATTAAAAGGTGACAAATGTAAAGAATGGTACAACTTCTGGGATTTAAAAAAAACTTTTATTTATATCTATGGAATTCCATAATTACAGAATTAACAAGGTGTGGACTAATCTCTGCCCAGGCATGTAGGGTCGCAATGTTATGGCATATTTCAGCTGGCGTAATTCATGTGATAGTTGACACCTAATTAGAAAAGGTAATATTGGAACTCAGTTCTGTTAACCTCTTAAGACTTGCAAAGAATGGAGAAGAGGGAAGTGTATACTAGGGAATGCTAACCGCTGTCACAGATAACTGAAATCTCAGCACTTAACTAATACAATCTGATTTCTTGCCAATATGAAGTTCTAAGAAGGTGTTCCCGATTTCCTGGAAGTCCAGGACATTGCATGGCCTTCCATGCAGTTGGTCACTCAGGGACCCAGGCGCTCTATCTCCGACTGTTTCGTTCAGCAAGAAGATGGGGAAGAGGGCTGAAAGTGCAGGTGGTAGGTTAATAGGGCATGACTGAGCAGCCATCAACCTTTACACCTATGGTAATGGCTGGTACTTTTAAGTCTTATGACATGTAATAGTGCAAAGAAAGGCTAAACGAAATGAATTCATGATGTCTCAGGAGTGAGGAAATGGGTTGGGTAGTCAGGTTGGCCTAGTCTCTGGACAGGGAACAAAGTCCATGAGTATCAGGAATGGAAAGTAGAGTTGAAGGGAAGATTCAGGAGTTGGGTTCAATCTCCAGGAGGAGGAACATTGTCCAAGAGGAGATAAAAATATTCATTATTGTCAGGAACAGCAAGTTCCGGTTCCATGCCCTAGCAGCATCGTAAGGGTTAGAAAATTTCCTATTTAATTATTGTAACAGCATTTTTTATAGAATTGATACACTGTGACAGTGAAAACAGATTTTCTGTTTGCCAGCATTGGGAAAACACATATCCAATTCGGTGAACAATACATCTGTTTAAAATGGTCACCAAGGCTCATCGGCCTGTAAATCCACACTTTGGGAGGCTGAGGTGGATGGATCACGAAGGTCAGGAGATCGAGGGACCATCCTGTCAATATGGGTGAAACCCCATACTTCTATAAAAATACAAAAAAAAAAGTAGCTGGGCATGGTGGACATGCCTATAATCTAGCTACTTGGAGGGTGAGACAGGAGGAATCAATTGAACCCAGAGGGGTGGAGGTTGCAGGAGCCAAGATTGCCCACCGCACCTCCAGCCAGGTGACAGAGGCAAGATCCGTCTCAAAAAAAAAAAAGACACCCAGAGATAGGTAAACATTACTGCATGGGCAAGGTATATTCCTACCTGAAAGTAATGAGTTATCAAGGGAGTGGTTACAGAATCAAATTTCCCATTTCCGTTTTTAATTTTTCAGTAATGTAACTATGTAAGAGAAAATTTAGAAAATACAATGGATTAATATTTTCTTCAATCTGTGTTCCAGTCCACAAAGTCAGCTGACTTTTGTTTTTTTCTTTTCTGATTTTAAAAAAAGAAATATAGAGGCATGCAGAAAAGAAACAGAATAGTTGTACTTATATTTCACCCACAGTTGTGAATTTTGGTCAATAATAATTGGAAAAGTTATCATTCTTATTGCTCCGTGTTCATTGCAATGGCCTTGCCACACCAGTAGAAGAAAGAAACTCTTAGGTAAAATTGTCCTGTTCTCAAAGTGGACTGTTTGGTGATTTGTTGTAGCGTTCTTCTCTCTGAATGTAATGGTAACAGTTTTAGAGTCTATAGTAATTAGACATCATCATCCTCTTAATCTTAGCAAGAGAAAGTATAGTTAAAACAAGTTTTTTAAAAAAATAAAATATTTCAGTTTTTATAACATTTTAAACAAAATTAAAATTTTCCTTTTATGTATACCCAGTACCATCCCTTTTTAACCTAGCATAACTTCATGAGCATTTTCTTTTTTTTTTTTCCAAACTTCCTATTCTGAGAGGCACTCGTGAGCATTTTCCCATGTCATTGAGCATTCTTCAAATTGAGTTGTTGATAGCTACATAATATGCCATCGTGTGGCCTGCACCGAGCAAGCCACTCCCCTGTAACCGAGCACTCAGGTTGCTTCTAGGTTTCTCTTTGCTCTAAATAACTCTGTGATAAATGTCAGAGTAAATGATTCTTTGCATTTCTACATCCTTTCTTTCTTTCTTTCTTTTCTTTTTCTTCTTCTTTCTTCTTTCTTTCTTTCTTTTTTTTTTTTTTTGAGGTGAATTTTCTCTCTTGTTGCCCAGGCTGGAGTGCAATGGCACAGTCTCGGCTCACTGCAACTTCTGCCTCCCGGGTTCAAGTGATTCTCCTGCCTCAGCCTCCCAAGTAGCTGGGACGACAGGTACAGGCCACCATGCCCAGCTAATTTTTGTATTTTTAGTAGAGATGGGGTTTCGCCATGTTGGCCAGGCTGGTCTCGAACTCCTGACCTCAGGTGATCCACCCGCCTCGGCTTCCCAAAGTGCTGGGATTACAGGCGTGAGCCACCGCACCCAACCCATTTCTACATCCTTTTTCACTGTAAATCGCTTGTGGTGATGTTAGGAGGTTAAAAGAAATGAGTATTTCTCAAGGGTTTTGTTGCTTATTGTCAGCTTCCTAACCTTTAGTATGTTGAACCCTTTTGCTGTAGTGATTCTGATTGTCCCCTCCCAACCCGAGCATCATGTTTTTCAAAGCTTTGCTGTGATGATCGAAATATCAAAAATTGAAATGAAGGCAGAATTTAATCCTACACTTACACAATATGATCTCACTCACTCACTCACCTATTTTGTCTTTATTTCACGTTTTGACATTTTGTACCTTGTGAACTATTTTTGCATTAATCAAACAATATATTGTTTTAAAATGTTATCTTGATTACTGAGTTTTTTGGCACCCCTTTAAATTTGGGGGCTGGGTGAGTGCCTCTTTCGCTTCATCCGTATCCTGCCCATTTTAGAATCCTGGTGAGTTGGAACATTCTAGAATGCCCAGGGACATTCTAATATCTAAGAAAAAAAAAAAAACAAACATCTTAGGACTTAGATTACTAAGCTTATGAAAGATCAAAGATGATCAAGAGCTAGAGGGCCACACGAGACCTGCTGTGGGGTGGTTCACAAATGGCTGAAAATGGACAGGCCAAGGAGGGCCCATGCTGGCTGATGGCAGATAATGGAGGTATCAGAACTTGCTTTGAAGCTTTTGCAACAAGACCTTCTATTCTCCTGATGCACATGCTTCACAAAGATTCCCCCTGAAACTGCCATTCCCCTCTCATTTGTTAAAAATATCGTTTACTGGAACTGTGCACCCTATTACTTTTGGCTTTGATCTTTTTGAGTCTAATCATAGACTAAGAGTGTCCATGCTGTTTGGGCTGATTTAACACCAAAGCAAAGGAGGATTATCTCCTGTATTCATAATGACACTTCTCCATCCCCTAAGGTGGAGGAGACAAAGGCTAATGGTTCGCAGAAGGATGGTAACCAGGCATAATGTACAGTTATCTATGTTTAGAAATCAAGTTCTCATTTTAATTCTAGAAGTATTTCTCGTGTAAACATATACACGGTTGTCAATAGTAAAGGTTATATAAAAACAGCTCTTTAAAATTATCAAGGTAGTTAGCATAATGCTAAATATTAACTCGCATTAGTTGACTCATTCATTCACTCATTGACTCATTCATTTATTTACTGAGCATTTATTATGTGACAGGTATGGTGGGTAGCCTCTGAGTAGACAGAGTGAAAAAAAAAACAGCTGGTAGTCTCTACTCTCATAGAGTTCACAGTCGGGTAGGAGAGAGAGAGAACAAAATAATCACTTTGTAATTGCAAACAGTAATGAGTATAAGAAAAGAGCAAAGTGCCCTGAATGTCTTCTTAATGTCCTGCACTTCGCCAAGTTGAGCTTTCATTGTCTTTTCATCCTGAGATTAATGCTGCAACATGGATATAATTTTCTGCATTTGACTGATGGTAAAATAAAGGGTAGTCTCAGCCAGCAACATGCTGAGCGTCTCCTAGAGATAGGTGGAAGTAGAGGTGGGTTTATAACTTGAGGGGTTAAGTCACGGCCTATGGTCTTACCTCTCCACGAGCTGCTTCTTCCATCATTTGCTAACCAGACTCTACTCTCATGCCCCACAACCCCCTTGAGATTCTACGAGGTTCATAGACATTCCTGCATTCTTGCTTTAAGGTAGGGACCATGATGAGAATTGAACATAGGAGCCTCGCAGGACATTACAGTGTCTGTTTTGGAGAACATGTTGCTATGCAACTGAATGCTCGTACATTCTCTCTGCTTCCCTATGCTCCCACCACTACCCCACTCTAGAACTTGGGGCAGGTCACGCGAAGGAGAATTAGGATCTCAGCTGCTATGCCAAGTAGCCGTGCTTACCCAGATCCCTACTTCGTGCTGACCCATCACAGCAAAGGAAAAAAAGAGAACCTGTCAGGAATACCTCAAGATTTTTCTATTAGTACATCAGCTCCATTCCATTGAGAAACCAGAACCAGAAACCACACTGATGTCGCCCACAAGTTAGGTGACTTACCTGCTACTCCTCAGTGTGGCATGGGACGTACTGGCCCAAGAGGCCTGGAGGTCCCTCCATGTGGAAATATAAGAACCAGGGGAGGTGTGTTTTCTAGCATACCCCATCTCCATTTCAGTAAGTAAAACCCTATGCCTTCTGGGCAGTTGTAACCTTTGGAAAAATCTTCCTGCCCTTCACAAATACTTGTTCAATTTATGTGCATTTTCTTTTATAGAGATAAGGATTACAATATTAATAAATTAAGGCATAAAAATCAGTTTAAATAATTAAGTGAGTACTGTAGATAACTGTAGTGCAAATGTGACCCTAATAAATTTACTACTAAGAATTTATTAACTACAGACCTGGACCCAACTTTCAATTTTGTAGGCAGGCAACTATCAGATAACCGTTCATGTATTTATAACTGGTAATTGTAATTGTTTGTATAGCAGTTCAATACTGGTTATTAATATGCACCTGGCTGCATATACCCATGCAAAGCTGGCCTACATCACTGTGGCCCCAATGATGACAATCTGGACATCAGCATACAGCCAGGCCTCTTATTGGTACCCACTGAGAGTTGCCCTTCCAGATGAGCTGCTACTGTTTGTGGGGCCTGGAATTGTGAATGACTGATCCTTAGGTTTCATGTCTCCCTCTGATGTGGCTTCATCCTGTCCCTGCCCAGATTCATTCCTTCAGCAGGCATTCACATGCCTGTTTGGGGCCAGCGGTGGTGCTGGTTTCTATAGCATGACGAGAGAGGAAGACATTTGATATGGTTTGGCTGTGTCCCCACCCAAATCTCATCTTGAATTGTACTCCTATAATCCCCATGTATCTATCATGGGAGGGACACGGTGGGAGGTAATTGAATCATAGGAGTGGGTTTTTCCCGCGCTGTTCTCGTGATGGGGAATAAGTCTCATGAGATCTCGATGGTTTCATAAAGGCCAGTTCCCCTGCACATGCTCTCTTGCCTGCCTCCACGTAAGATGTGCCTTTGCTCCTCCTTTGCCTTCTGCCATGATTGTGAGGCCTCCCCAGCCATGTGGAACTGTGAGTCCATTAAACCACTTTTTCTTTATAAATTACCCAGTCTCAGGTATGTCTTTATTAGCAGTGTGAAAACAGACTAATACAATACTTACGTAGTCATCCTGCCATTGGATGCCCGCTACAGTGGAGGTGAAGCAAATTGTGGACAATGAGGTCTAAACCTTCTCCCTAATCAATATATTAATTAGACATGCATATGGGCAGGCAAATTCTCAAACTTTTTGGTTAGAACTAACCCCACTGCACTCTTTAAAATTACTAAGGACCGCTAAGAGGCTTGGTCTATGTGGGTTAAATCTATCAATATTTACCAAAGGGCAATTAAAACTGAAGCATTTTTGAAATGTTTATTTATTTCAAAACAACAATAATAAACCCATTTTATGTTAACATAAATAGCATACTTATAAAAATTATTATATCATACTAAACAAAATATCGAGAAGAATATCATTATGTTATATTTCTGCAAATTTCTTTAATGTGAGGCTTCATAGGAGACAGGTAGAATCTTAAATCTGCTCCTACAATTAATTTGTGGTGATATCACACTGTTCATATGTCATGTCGCCTCTGGAAAACTCCACTGTACATTCATTGGAGAATAAGAGCAAAAAGACAAATAATCTCTTAGAATTATAGATTATTATAATTATTTTGTTGTTGTTGTTGTTGTTTTTTGAGACGGAGTCTTGCTCTGTCGCCCGAACTGGAGTGCAGTGGCCGGATCTCAGCTCACTGCAAGCTCCGCCTCCCGGGTTCCCGCCATTCTCCTGCCTCAGCCTCCGGAGTAGCTGGGACTACAGGCGCCCGCCACCTCGCCCGGCTAGTTTTTTGTATTTTTTTAGTAGAGATGGGGTTTCACCGTGTTAGCCAGGATGGTCTCGATCTCCTGACCTCGTGATCCGCCCGTCTCGGCCTCCCAAAGTGCTGGGATTACAGGCTTGAGCCACCGCGCCCGGCCGATTATTATAATTATTATAAAAATAGTCTTTACCACCTAGATGGAATATTTGGGAGACACACAGGAGTTCCCATATAACACTTTTGAGAACCCCTGTTTTATGGTGCTCTGTTCTAAGCGTGCACTCACTGAAGGCACTCATACACCCAAATTGCAGAGAAGTCTTTGGATGTGAATCACAGTGTTCAACTATTTGTCTGTAATTCAAACCTATCTTTATTTATTTATTATTATTATTTTGAGACGTAGTCTCGCTCTGTTGCCCAGGCTGGAATGCAGTGGTGCCATCTTGGCTCACTGCAAGCTCCACCTCCTGGGTGCACGCCATTCTCCTGCTCAGCCTCCCGAGTAGCTGGGACTACAGGTGTCCGCCACCATGCCTGGCTAATTTTGTTTCTGTATTTTTAGTAGAGACGGGGTTTCACCGTGTTAACCAGGGTGCTCTCGATCTCCTGACCTCGTGATCTACCAGCCTTGGCCTCCCAAAGTCCTGGGATTACAGACGTGAGCCACTGCGCCCGGCCTATCTTTTTTTGTTTTGTAATTTTTATTTCAAGAATAGGGAAGATAAGACTGGGAAATACATTGATGGCAGAGAACTAGGGTCAGTGATCCTCTGGAGATGTCTTGTATGGGCTTGAGAGAGCTGATTATTGAATGTTCCAGGATTTGGCCAACTGTTAAACTATTAATAGCTTAAAATTGGCCATGATGGGAGTATTTACACCATGGAAATAAGCAAATGCTTCAAATCAGGGCTTCTCCCTCACCAAATTTTCCAAATTTATCTGCTTACTGCTTGTTACAGTCCTTAACCCTAAGCTTTTTCTCCCCTTGGTTTTGTTTCGGTTTTATTGTTTTAAACTGAGTGCATTTACATAGGCAGGCAAGCTCCTTGGTGCGATAGCCCCTTCACCCAGTTAATTTTGTCCTTACCCCCAGCCTGGTTCCCACATGTATACAGACACCTCTGCCACAAGCCCAGCCCTCTTAGGAATTTGTGTTTATCTCTGTGATTCTGGTTTTCTCTTGTGTGTGAGGGCTGGAACATCTCTTATGAATGGTCCATGACTTTCACTCCTTCCATTGATAAGGTTTGCTGTGAATGTTTTGGTGAAATCTTTCAAGAACTATGGCCATCCCCCTTCTTTTAAAGCCAAAGCAGCACCAGTGCCTGGCATGGGTTATGCAGACGGTTGGCATCATCCCCTGCTAGGATTTACTATTATTTGGAAATTCATGATGGCATCATCTTTTCAGGAGTGGGGAGGGGAGCTGTGATTGACGAACCTCTCTTTGACCATCTGTTCCTTTGCTTCAAGGCACTGCTTTTCATAGCCTTAGAATTTGAGAGACATGATGTTAAGTGATCACAAATTTTCTTTAAAGTTTTACTTTAAAGGAAAACAAAAGAAAGCTTTTCAAAAAGATGACTAGCTCTTTTCTGGGGTCAATTTACCACAGATTATAAGCCAGAAAAAAAAAAAGGTAAAATGAGATTTTGCTTGGGTTTGTTTTAATTAAGACCTAAATCATGATTCTCTTAGAATGGAATAGAAAGTGACAGTAGCTCTGAGACCTACTTGATCAATTTTGCAATATCCCAGCTGCCAGCAGGGAAATGAGAGGAGATAGGTATAGCCAGAAGAATTCCTTTATATCTGGTTGACAGCCACCAGCACCAGTGCAAGTCAGGACATCTTACTATTTCTAACCTCCCACTTCCAGAAACAAAGCTGATTATACTTGTCTGTTCCTTCCAGTAGGAAATTTTATGAATTTTGTCCTCAGAAGCTTTCTGAAAATCCACCTCTCCTCCTAACCGATTCGAAGGCCTAAATGCCTTGATTTTGAGCAATGCAAATACATGAAAATACAGTTTTATCCATGAAGTTAAAGAGGATACCAATGATTCATTTTACACTAGGATTCTTACAGGATTTCTTTAAGTAATAAATCCCTGTAATGAATTCAAAATGACATCTGTTGTTCAGGAATTAAATGTATACTCCACTTTTCAGGAACGTGTTTATTTTACCAAACAGAATACATACCTGTATTTAGCATCCTCTACTTGGGAAGATTTTCTTATGTGTAAATTTTCTGTATTTATTTAAAGGCTATTTTAGCAGATTATTTCTTAAGTAGGTATGGAAAATCATTTATGTTTTTCAGCACTTGTATCCTTTTTCTTTTGAGAACATCAGGTACGTGGAGTTGATTTCATCAAGTCCCTTGGTTGCTGGCTCACTCTTCTCACTGGGCCGTGCAGGCTCCCTCTCTCATGCTAATAAGACCCCCTCCTCCTCCCATCCCCTCCTGCCTAAATAGGAAATTAGAACCAAGAAATATGATGGGGTATGCCATGGGGTTAAGAATTGCAGTTTTACATAGGATGGCCTACTTCCAACACAGACCTGAAGGAGATGAAGTAGGGATTCATGGAGATGTATAAGATGTATGGGGGAGGAGTATCCAAGACAGAGGAGAGCAAGTGCAAAGGTCTTAAGGCTAGAATGCACCTGCCACACTTGCAGAGTGGCACAGAGGCCAGTGTGGTTGAAACAGAGCCAATGAGGGAGAGAAGTAGAGGTGAGTTGGTTAGAAAGGTCAGAAAGGTCACTTATAGGCTCTGATAAGGACTTTGGCTTTTACTCTCAAGAAACCAATAGAGGGTTTGAAGCCAGAGAGTTATATGATTTGACTTACTTTTAAAAGGAACATTCTGACTATGTTGTGGGGAGACTAGTGTATGTGAGAACAAGGAAGATTAGAAGCAGGGGGTCTAGTGACGAGGCTACCTGTGGTGGCCCAGAGGACAGCTGGTGGTGGCTCAGATTAGCACAGAAGCAGTAGAAGTGTCAGGAGCCTAGGCGTATTTTTAAGAACCAACAGGATTTACTGATGCATCATATGTGGGACACAAAAGTGTGAAGAGCAAATGGGACGATGGAGGTGGCCACTTACTGAGAGTGAAGACGGTGGTCTGACCAGATTTGGCGTGGGCTTAAGGAATTGGGATTTGGAAATGCCAAGTTTGAGATGCCTATTATACATCCAAGAAGAGACACTGGAATAGGAAAATGGATATGCAGGTCTGGATTTCAATTTGGGGAATCATCTATGTATAATTGATTTTTAAAATCATGAGATTGGATGAGATCATCAAAGATGTGAATATAAGTAGAAGAAGAAATGATCCAAGGACTTGGTCTTACCTCACCTCACTCTGGCTTTCTTTATTTGGAGTGTATATCATTATCTGACATGATCACATACATGAATTTGCTTATCAGTTTGATGTCTTTCTTTCCAAACTCAAGGCAAGATCATGCCAGTGGGGGCTGTGTTTGTTTTATACACTGCTTTACCCAACACCACAACCATGTGTGAAATATGGTATAGTCAATAAATTTTTTTTAATTAATGAATTTAAAATCTTCAGATAACCCCAAACTCAGCTTAATTGACAATCTCAACCTTCTTACTCTACAGCTTCCAATAAATGCTTGTGGGACTTGAAAATAAGTAGCAAAATATATGATTTTAATTTACTTTCCTAATCATTTCCCAGAAGGACATGAAAATAGTAGAATTGTCTAAACACAATAAAAAGGGAGAAAGCAGAAGAGCTGCTAAAGACATATTTTCAAGAACCAACAAGATTTACTGATGGATTGTATATGAGATGTAAAAGAGCATGAAAAACAAAGAATAGAGGTGGCCACTTATCAACAGAATGAAGGCTGTGGTACAAGATGATTTGGATAGTGGAGCTGGGGAGTTGACTTAATTTAATCTGTGAGCACAACTGCAAGTACGTTGTGCCCAAGGTCATGTGCTGAGCACAAGGAATGGAGAGTAGAAGAATACATAGCCCCTATCCTCAAGAACTTATGGTTGGGAAGGAATGACAGAAAACGCAGGTAAGGTGATAAATTGTTCTGAAGTTGGAAAAGCTCAGTAAATCAAATGAAAAATTAAAAATAGCTTTAGGCTAGGCAGCATTTAGGTATGCAGAAAGATGTGCCTGCATTTCTTTCATAAAGCTTTTTGGCAACCTCATGTTTCTAACTTAAGTGTTCTTGGAGTAATATGTACATTAAGCATTTATCAAAAAAGTCATTTCTCATGTGGGGAGCTATGAAACTGACAAAGTTTGGATTTGCAGTGACACAGCCCTTCAGGAAATTATTCTAATAATTTTCTGTGTTTGACACCAATTCATGAGATAAGTATGATGTAGAAGGAATGAGAGCTGTGTGATTGTCGTTGCAGGTTATTCCTTTTTTAGGCTGTGTCAGGAGAGTCCCCAGAGTATAGTTTATAGGATTTATTTAACCAAAATGATTATATCATTGATCACCAAATTCCTTCCTGATGAACAGACTTAGTGGGAAGGGCCTTCTCCTCTAGGCCTTAGTCCTACCAGTGCTTACATATCCCATTTATCCTAACAACTGGGTATTCCAATGTCTACTGGTATTCTGAGGCCGAAGCTTGGTAGTATTAGAGGGAACTTTCATACTTCATTTAAGTTGCAGTTGAATAGCCCTAACTTCCTGCACAAGGATTGGTTCTTTTTGGTGAAAGTTTCCTTCTTGAAATGAAGAAAACTGCTATAGGTCTGGCTCTTTGGCTCTCTGAAGGTACTATTGTCTTCATTTTCCAGCTGAAGAAACCGAAGCCTACAGAAAAGCTTATTGAAGGCCATGCAAATAATAATTGGTGAGGGTGGATTTGAACCCAGATCTGATGGGCTCTAATCTGTGTATACCACGTTGTTCTGGCTCTTCCAAGGCTTGTGCTGTAGAACCCCTGAACTGGAGATGAACTGAGAGGTCAGGCAGGCTAAGCTTCTCATTAAAGAAATGTTCATCCAACTTCTACAGGAATAATGTCTTTAATTATATTTCTTTTTTCCCAACTAAAACATACTATATTTCAATTTTGTTACTATATCAATAACATATAAAATATAAATATTTTGGAATATTGTGGCAGTGGCAGGAGAACTTTTAAATATCCTTAGTTTTTAAAAAAAATAGAGCAAAGAGATAACAAAACCAAAACACATGAAGGTCATTAACAAATTAAATTGACAAAAATATGATTTCTGGGAGACAAACCATTAATAGCAACAAGGGCCCACATGATATCAGCCATAATTTAGCAGGAGGAAGCTAAGGGGAGAAACAAAGCAGTTGACATGCCTGAGGATCACCAAATGTCCAACATGTACTCTATGGAAAGTAGCTGAAACTGGGAGAGGCTTTGTGTACTCCACTAGTAGGTGAATCAAAAGAGTTAACAGTAAGATCTAAAGGAGTGGAATGGTCTGGGTTTCTTGAACACTTGAAACTTCCTTCCAGGGTAGTCACTCACTAAGATCAAACTGTTGAGAGCAGGACCCAAACTGAGCAGTATAAAGACAAGGGAAAGAGAAGGTAAAGATAAAAGTGGAAGAAGTGCCTAGAGGTAAGAGACCCCAGAGAACAAGCTGCTGTATGTTTTGAAAACTACATGAAAACAAAAGGAGAAGGTGCTCTAAAGCCTGAAGTTAGAAAAGTTAGTAAAACTATACTGAACTATATCCTGATTAAAAGTTTAAAAGAGGCTGGGCATGTTGGCTCAAGCCTGTAATCCCAGCACTTTGGCAGGCTAAGGTGGCTGGATTACCTGTCATGTTCAAGAACAGCCTGGCCAACATGGCGAAACCCCATCTCTACTAAAAATACTAAAAATACTAAAATACTAAAATTTACATAAATAAATTTACATAATACATAAAATACATAAATACATAAAAAATAAAATACTAAAATCTACTAAAAATACAAAAAGGGAGCCTGTAATCGCAGCTACTCAGGAGGCTGATGCTGGAGAATTGCTTGAACCCAGGAGGCAGAGGCTTCAGTGAGCTGAGATCGCACCATTGCACTACAGCCTAGGTGACAAGAGTGGAACTCTGTCTCAAAACATAAAAAAAGTTTAAAAGACCGAATTTTACATAGAAATGAGCAATAGGAAAAGATCACAGTTGATATGGTTTAAGTATTTGTCACTTCCAAAACTTGTGTTGAAACTTTTTTTTTTATTATTATACTTTAAGTTCTAGGCTACGTGTGCATAACGTGCAGGTTTGTTACATATGTATGCTTGTGCCATGTTGGTGTGCTGCACCCATCAACTCGTCAGCACCCATCAACTCGTCATTTACATTAGGTATAACTCCTAATGCAATCCCTTCCCCCTCCCCCTCCCCATAATAGGCCCTGGTGTGTGATGTTCCCCTTCCCGAGTCCAAGTGATCTCATTGTTCAGTTCCCACCTATGAGTGAGAACATGCGGTGTTTGGTTTTCTGTTCTTG
>NW_016819821.1:907643-916616 GCF_001698545.2 Rhinopithecus bieti | reverse complement strand
AAAAAAAAAAAAAAAAAAAAAAAATCATTTGATTTAATGGGGACTATGCTGTTGTAAAAAGGAAAGTTCAGCCTCCTTTCCCTCTCTGTTTGCTCTTCTGCCATGTCAAGATGCAGCAAGAAGGCTCTTGCCAGATGCTGACACCTTAATGTTGGACTTCCCAGCCTTCAGAACTGTGAGCCAATAAATTTTTCTTCATTATAAATTATCCAGTCTGTGGTATTCTGTAACAGCAACACAAAATTTACTAAGACATAGGTATAAACTTATTATTTTAAAAAGAATAAAGAGTAATATAGCTTCACAAAAAGTTTAAAAATGCTACTAATACAGGCCCATCCTCCTTCAAATAAAAACTACAACCCATTATTTCTAACAAGCTAAAAAAACAAACAAACCTAAGAAAATGTCACATGGGCCAGGCATGATGACTCATGCCTGTAATCCCAGCACTTTGGGAGGCTGAGATGGGCAGATCATGAGGTCAGGAGATTGAGACCGTCCTGGCTAACATGGTTAAACCCCATCTCTACTAAAATACAAAAACAATTAGCTGGGCATGGTGGTGGGTGCCTGTAGTCCCAGCAACTCAGGAGGCTGAGGCAGGAGAATGGCATGAACCCAGGAGGCAGAGCTTGCAGTGAGCTGAGATTGTGCCACTGCACTCCAGCCTGGGTGACAGAGTGAGAGTCAGTCTCAAAAAAATTAAAAAATAGAAAATGTCACATGATGTGAAAAAATACATTAAGTACAAATTAGGAAGATTTATAAATGAAGTTATATCACTCAGAAAGGGTAAAAATGGAAATTTTTTTAAGGATTTGAGAGAAAGTGACAAATGTAGAAGGCGGTCAAAGAAGTGCCAACATATATATAATAAGGGCTCCAAAGAAACTCAAAATGAGGGAACAAAAAAGTACCCAAAACTATAATTTCAAGTGTTTCCCAAAACAATTTTTTAAATTGCATTTTTAAAGTACACACCACATAACTACGGAAACTGACTGAAAATAACCAACACTGAGAGAAAGTTAATAAAATGATTAGACTTTGAAGACAAACAAAAATTTAGGCATCCAGGCAAAAAGATCAAATCACTTATAATAGACAATATCAGGCTTTCAGTAGACTTTCCTACAACATTGCTTTATACTGTAAGGAAATGGAATAATATATTTAAGATAATTAAGGAAAGAGGTGTGAGCTAAAAATTCTATATCCAACTAAATTGACATTCACATGAAAGGCTCAGGCAAACTTAATGACTTGGTGAATATTTTTCCCATGAGCTTTTTCTGAGGAATTTACTGAGAGTAAAATCTGATATGCCTAAATAACTAGAGAGTTATTAACATAGTGCTTGATACTAAGTGCTATATATATATATATATATATATACAGTAGAAGAATAGCTAATGCTGAGTCTGTTTCATATATAATGAAATAAATCACCTGGGCAATTATGTGATTTTCTAATTCTTGAATCCCCTGTGTTCTCTAGAATCAATATTCTGGCATGGAAGAAAGTAAATATATATGCCAGGTAGAAAAGTTTAAATAAAAATCCTGTGGTACTGAATTTAAATTGGAAGTATCATATACTTTGTGAGTTCATACTCATGTGTACTGAAAAGGCTTAGAAAGAGAATGCAACCCAATAGCAATGACATCTCTAGGACCCAGATTATGATCTTGAAATACTATTTCCCACTAAAAGAAAACAGCTATTCTTGGGAATTCAGAGGATTCTAGGTCTGGGCATAATTTGTATAAGATGAGCCTAGGAGATTGAGTCATACACATACGTTGTTAGCAAGGAAGCTAGAAAAGTATTAGGATTATGTCAAAAGGACAAAGGAACTAATGATGTTCCCACTGGACAGAGATAAGACAGTTTATGTTCAGTAAATATATTTTTGGTGAACTGAAGCTCAATAAGTATGTTTAAATTTATGTATAAGGATAGAAAATAATTTGTCATTTTGAAAATAGTAAAGAACCACTTGTTTTAAAACTGGTAAATAATGAGGGCAAAAAATCATCTATTATGCCTTTTCTATATGAGTTTCATCCCTGATAACCAAGTAGTAGATGAGTAAATTTTCTCTTTATAGAAACATTTCAACTAATAACTAAAGGAAAAAATGATTAAATTAGAATATTACTATTTTGCAACTCAGATAAATTAATAGATCTAGGCAGTGTACATCATTTGCTGCTATCATAAGTAAAGACACAACCGTACATCACATGGCTGTTATAGAAGAATATGGTACTATTAATATCTCTATAGTTGTCTTGCCAAAAATGAAACCCAATGATCAGTCCGGTAGATCCACAGAGATGCAATCAGCAAAATCCAGATAGTAAGAAACTCTATAGGACAAACTTGTTTTCTTCAACAAATAAATTACATGAAAAACACATGTGGAGAGACAGAAGGGGAACCTGTAGACTAACAGAGACATATAAAAGTAATGGAAAATGAAATATAGGGATGTATAATCAGGTGATAAAGCTGTAAAGGAAAGCTCAGAAGTGATTGCCATAAAAGTGAGGACAGAGATTACTTTTGAGGGTGTAGGGAAGAGAATTGTGGTTAGAATGATTGTGTAGAGGGCTTATGAGGTGTCTGGCAGATTTCTGTGTCTTGATTTGGGTCGTGGTTACAAAGTGTTGACCTTGTAATAGTTTATTAAACTAAGCATTTATTTAATGCAGTTTTCTGTATCTGTAATATTTTACAACTAATAAGCTTTTTAAAAATATATATAATGGGCCTTTTTATTCATTTCTCCAATAGGTTTCATGCAATATAAGAGCCACACCACATTGGACAGGCAGACCTGTAAACAAGTAGGTCTTCATTCATTCATTCTACAAATATTTCATGAACAACCAACTCTTCTGGGTAGGCATTGGAGAAGCACTGCACCTAAAATAAGGCAATTACAGTATGAAGCAAAATATGATAGGTGCTATATGGACAAAGTATTATGATAGTATAGAGAAATGGAAATTTATTTCTGATTGGGAGATTAGCAAAAACTTACCAGGGCAATAACATTTCAGTTGAATCTTCTACAATGTGTAATATGTGCTCTTACCTTAAAAACCATCAATTCACATTAAAGGAATATTTAGAAACCACTGCCTCAATAACTACTCACCCTTAATCCGTATGTTCTAGTTTGTATCACTCAACACGACTGAAACCCACTGTCTGAAGGTCATTGATCATTTCTTAGCGACGTTTCTTCAGTCCTCTTCCCCATAAACTCTGCCCAAGTCATCGTTGTTGAGTATTGCCTTCTAGAAATTATTTTCTTCCTTTTCTTCTGAACCACCAGGGTGTCCTGACCCCTCTCCTGCCTTCCAACTGTCCCTTTGGTTTCTTTTGGCTGCTTTGATCACCTCTTTGGCTGTGCCTTCTGTGCTCTCTTTCTGTGTTCTCCTGCCTTGGCATTACCTGAAGTCATATGCAATTAACATGGAAATATCTATGACACTCTTGCCCGGTAGAAGCTCCAGACATGTATTTCTGACTCTCTGCTCATCATTTCTTTCTGTATGTCCATCTGTCACCACAAATTTGATATGCCCAAAATTGCACCCATTTGCTTCTTCCAACCAAATCCTTCTGGTGACCTTGCCAACCCAATTAATAGCTTCTCTGCTTCCTGGCCCTCACTTAAAATCTGTGAGTCATCCCCAACTACCCTGTGGATATGTTTGTTGTCTTAAACTTGGACAGCTTCTATTTCTCTGTGTTGAGAGGACTTACATGCTCTTTGGAACTTTTCCTGTGTGCAAGGCTTTGAATGGACTTCATCCAAACCCAGTGATAAAGTTCCCTGTGGTAGCTTAATTGGCAGGGTCTACCCTCATTCCCTGGTGGATCACACCATGTCTGCATCTGATTTGGTGATAGCACACTCAGAGCTCCAGACCAGTACCAGGCACTTTATACCGCTAGCTCAGGTTATGAATATTAGAATTAATGAAGCCATCAACACTATCTTACTAGCTTAACATAAACAAAGTGCAAATGCTTCTTCTATGGAGTGAGGAGCTCTCAAACATAGATAGTCCCACATTTATCCTCCAGGGCTTTTATTCCTAACCATACTTATACTTGTCAGGTTATTTTTTTCTGCTGAGGAAATGGCCTTAATTTACATTGATTTTTAAGAAAAAAGATTTATTACAGACACAGCATCTGCTGTTTGTGCCTAGAGGTAAAGGTTTAGGTTGAAGCAGCTTCCTCCGTTTATCCATCTGCTTGTTCATCCCACAAGCATTACTGAAAGCTGACTTTGGTGCGGGATGCTGGCTAATCAGGTAGGTTGTGTGGCTCCTGCCCCCAAGGAGTTCACTGTCTAGGTCATAGTTATATAACCCTGTCGTCTTGCTTAGTGTTTATTTGCCCGGAGGATGTAATCACTCATTCATTCACTAATTCACTTCCTTTTAATCTCTTCCTCTTTCATATCCTTAGTTACCATCCCTTTGTGGATGATTTTCAATATGTTTTAGACTCAATGCTTGACCTTCACAACTATATTCGAAAGGTAAGTATTGAATTCTAAATATAAGTATTGTGCTAGAGGTTTAGAATACACTAAGAAACCAAAAGGCCCTGGAGTCTTCTGTTAACATTATACAGGTTTCCATAGTATCCTCACCCTCCAGAAATTTATGTCTTAAAATCACGATGTTTGCAATCACAATCCATGTAGATTGTTTTGTCTTTTTCTTTCTGCATAGATAAGTTGCCTCTGAGAAGGAAAATAATAAGTTGCATTAAAACTCCTTAAAAAGAGGAGTTTGAGGTATGATTTCCGTAGGAAAATCACTGCAGAGCTTGCCAGCTAGAATTATTTTCTGGGTTATTAGAATCCTGTTACGAGTCAGCATCATTGCACCAATTTTGTAAACAATACAGCTACACCAACAAGGCTATAATCAACCACCACTGAATGTCATATCATTTCTCTACCTTTGAAGATCTGCAGGAAAAGGGGATGGGGTGGAAAGAAGACAAGAATTTTTTAAGTAATATGGATAATCAAGAATGCCTTTTAAAAAAATACCTCTTAAATATATGCCCATGTCCCCTTAAATCTGTGACGGTGAAACATCTCATTTTAGTTGATGTATGACAAGGAAGCAATCACTGTTAATCAGAATGACACATTTCCATTTACTTGATGAAAGGGAAGGTAGATGAAGGTCATGAATAAGGAAACAAAGCAGCTTGTGATTCGTGATGTTTGGGGTTTCTTTTGAAATTTGTTTACTTAGGAAGTTTATAAGCCGGTTGCCTTCTTCTCTTGGCATCATTCATCCAAATTGCCAGAAGTCCTTGTCAGTGAAGATGGAAATATTTCATCTTCTCTCCTGAGTAGAGAAATAGGTTAATTTGCTCTGGGTTCTTTGACAAATTTGGGTTTTAAAGGTGTAAAATCTCAGAAGTTCTGGCTCCAGATAGCTCTTTAAAAGTTACCAATTCCATTCTCTGGGTGATAAGATTATTTGTGGGAGATTAACCATCCAGCTGGTCACGGCCATGCCCATGGGGAACTCAGGGGGAAATGGGCCAGAGGCTTAGTGATTTTATTAGAAGCAGAAATCGAGAAACTCTTTCCACTCTCCCCTCTCTGTAGTATAAGACACTTAACCATTTAAATGCTGGCAATAACTAAGTGCTGGTTAAAGCTTTGCTTTTCTGGATATCACCTTTTATAAAGGAGTCTGTGTTTCTGCTTTTGTTCTGTGGTTGGAGCAGAGGAGTGGCTGTAATTTACGGTGCAAACCTAGCTTTGGGACCATTAGATCTGGATTTATGCCTAAACATTTTTAGAAACTTCCAGAAGTCACTATGAGGACCCATTGGGCTGTGGAATATTATCAGTGAGCTGTTATAGTCTCCATACCAAAAATTAAAATATAATTTGTGAAATACAGAGGAAAATTTGGCATTTGAGGATTCAGCACAGATCTCTCAAGAGGGATAAGTGTAAGGCTATTTATTCCAAAATCTAAGGATGACATTCTTTCACTGCCAGAGTTGGTCTTTGAATCTACAATGGTCACGATGTGCCATTATTTTGAATCTGCAAATATCATGAAGAATAGGTATCTCAGGATAATTTTAAAACTTAGTATTTACCATGCTGAAAGCCTTTTGTAACTATCCTTGTTATTATTATTGTCATCATCATCAAGATCTTCATCATCATTGTTTTAACTACAGAAGTTAAAATAAATAATTATTAAGCTGTAGTAGGAGACTATAAAGCTATAAAGAGAACTCTGAAGAGCACTCTAGGGCTGAGGGAGCTTACCCAAGGAGAGGCACACATGGAAGGTGGGTTCCTCTTCAAGAGTTGGGTACAGACTTTTTTGGAGCCAGTGTGGTTGCAGCTGCTGGATGGTGCAGGAGCTCTCTGGATTGCCCAGGGAAGAGGTGGTCCATAGGCACAGGACAAAGCAAGAAACACCCTTTGGGGCACAGAACACCTGTTATCTTGCAGAAACAAAGATGGCAGCCTGAAATGGTTACTAGCGTCAAGTTCTTTTGAAAATGCTTATTTTCCTAAACTTGCAAAAACCCAACTATAGCAGCCTTCTTCCTGGCACAGGCTGTGATCCCAGTGCCAATGCCTAAGGAACTTATGTGCTGTCTATTTTGGGTCTGTGTAAAGCCAAGCTTTACAAACCCTGTCATCAGCAAGCCACTTAAGAGAGACCCCACTTGGTACAGTTTTATACTGACTCACCCATAATGTGCATTTCCTGCCCATGCTCCTTTTGGTGTGATAGAACTCCATAATCTATCATTATAATTATCTTTGTGTGTCTTCTTCTTCCTTATGTTCTTTGGTCAGTCTTTTTAAAGTTCTCCCAGATTTCTATTCTTTTTGCAAATATTAGGCTAAATTTGACAAGAAATCCTGCATAAATTACTGTTAAACTTCTTTAAACTAAATTTTCAGATGATAAAAGACTCCCAACGATGAAACTGATCCAAAAGGAAAAACTCTGGATTAATTAAGAGTGTTTGCACATGAGGGAAACCTCATCTATCTGGCTGATTTGTCTACCCTAGGTCCAGTCTGCTATGGGCAGAGGGGCTGTGTCATGTTTGTTAGAGACAAAGCAGTTGGGAGTCAACGTTGATGGGCAAAGGAGGTGATCAGCAAGGGCTAGGAAGATACCCCCTAAAGTATCTTCAACAAACACGAAGGAAGAGCCGTGCACCATTTAGAGTTCACGATGGTCAGGGCACAGGGCACTAACTTCCTAAAATAAGACCTACAGTCTTTTTAATTTTTAGCAAGGTGGACCTTGCAACAACATACTTCCATGGAGAGAAACTTTAAATGCTCCAGGGGTGAACAACTGCCAAAAAGGAATGTCTCATACCCAAAAAAGGAATGTCTCATACCCAAAAAAGTTACCTTGGTGTAATGCCCAGGATGCACATGACAAGCTCAGATTTCATAAAGGCCCAAGGAGCAGGGTCTAGTCAAGGGCAAATGAAAGCCTGGAACCAGTGGGGAGAAGGACTAACCAACACAAAGCATAAGGAGTAGAACATGTCGAGCAACCAAAGAAAAATATTATTTGGGTTTTAAAGGTTGTACCAAAGCTGACAATGAAGAGTAGAACATACTAAGACAAACGAAAAGAAATGTTGTTTGGTTTTTAATGATTATACCAAGAAGAAGAAGACAAAAAAGGAAGAGGACACCACCTCTTGGATCTGGGTGATGCCAGCAGATGCCAGAGAAAACACAGTTTTGCTTAATCTCTTTGGGCTTCCATTTTCTCTTTCAAGGAAAAAGAAGAGCTCATACAGGTTAGTACTAAACTGGATGACCTAGTCAAGCCTCCTTAGTTTGAAAGAAGCTATCAGCTAAGAAATGACATAGTGGGGGATGGCTGTAGGGATGCCTCAAGAATCTCAGACAGCCAGGATGATCAGAAAGATGTTAATAAGATAATTGTCCACTCCAGGTCTCAGGGAAAACATGCCTAGCTTGGTGGTTTTGGCGTGTTGGACTCAGCTCTTCCTTTTCATAATAAATATTTTACAACATCCCTTTGCTCCCTTAAAATAAACTTCATAGATAATATAACCTACTTAAATAGTTAATTTCAAAGTAAAATGAATGTATTACCCAAACTGAAATATAAAGGAGGCTTACAGAGAAAGTAATTTATCTAAAACAGAAAGTAAGCTGTAGTTTAATAAATGTTCAAAGACAAGGATGCCCACTCTCACTACTCTATTCAACATAGTACTGGAAGTCCTAGCCAGAGCACTCAGGCAAAAGAAAAAATAAAATACATCCAAATAGAAAGAGGAAAAGTCAAACTATCTCTGTTTGCAGACAATATAATTTTATATCTAGAAAACCCCAGTCTTTGGTAAAAAGCTCCTAGATCTGATAAATGATCTCAGCAAAGTTTCAGGATACAAAATCAAATTACAAAAATGAGCCACATTTCTATATACCACCAACATCCAAGCTGAGAGTCAAATCAGGACCATAATCCCATTCATAAAACACCTAGGAATTCAGCTAACCAGGGAGGCGAAAGATCCCTACAGTGAGAATTACAAAACACAGCTAAAGGAAATCAGAGATGACACAAACAAATGGAAAAACATTCCATGCTCATGAATAGATGGAATCAATATCATTAAAATGGCCATACTGCTCAAAGCAATTTACAGATTCAATGCTATCCTTTTCAAACTACCAATGACATTTTTCACAAAATTAGAAAAAACATTCTAAAATTCATTTGAAACAAAAAATGAGCCTGAATAGCCAAAGCAAGCCTAAGCAAAAAGAACAAAGCTGGAGGCATCATACTACCTTCCTTCAAACTATATTACAAGGGTGTAATAACTAAAACAGTATGTCCTGGTGCAAAAAAAAAAAAAAAAAAAAAAAAAAA
>NW_016819821.1:897490-907240 GCF_001698545.2 Rhinopithecus bieti | reverse complement strand
AAAAAAAAAAAAAAAAAAAAAAAACAGACACATAGGCCAATGGAACAGAAGTAAAGCTACATTCCTACAAGCATCTAATCTTTGATAAAGCCAACAATAACAAGCAATAGGGAAAGGAACGCCTATTCAATAAGTGGTGCTGGAATAATTGGCTAGCCATATGCAGAGAAGATTGAAACTGGACCCTGCATTTCACCATATGCAAAATTTAACTCAATGATGGATTAAGGATTTAAGTGTGAAACCTAAAACTATAAAAACCCTAGAAGACAACCTAGGAAATACCATTCTAGACATAGGCCTTGGTGAAGACTTCATGATGAAGACTCTAAAGAGCTTCTGCACAGCAAAAACAAAACAAGAAACAAAACAAAAAAACAAAAAACCACCCTATCAACAGAGTAAACAGACAACCTACAGAATGGGAGAAGATATTTGCAAACTATGCATCTGACAAAGGTCTAATATCCAGAATCTATAAGGAACTTAAGCAAATTAACAAGCAAAACCCAAATAATCTCATTAAAAAATGGGCAAAGGACATGAACAGACACTTCTCAAAAGAAGACATACATGTGGCCAACAAGCATATGAAAAAATTCTCCATGTCACTAATCATTAGAGAAATGCAAATCAAAACCACAATGAGATACCACCTCACACCAGTCAAATGGCTATTACTAAAAAGTGAAAAACAAAACAAAACCCAAAAAACAGATTCTGGTAAGACTGCAGAGAAATGGGAAATAGTTCAGCCACTGTGGAAAGCAGTTTAGAAGTTTCTCAGAGAACTTAAAATAGAACTACCATTCAACCCAGCAACCGTATTACTGGGTATATAGCCAAAGGAATGTAAGTCAGTCTACCATAAAGGCATATGCATGTGAATGTTCATTGCAGCACTATTCACAATAGCAAAGACATGGAATCAACCTGGATGCCCATCAACAGTGGATTGGATAAAGAGAACATGGTACATACATACCATGCAATACTACATAGCCATAAAAATGAGATTATGTCTTTTGCAATTACATAGATGGAGCTGGAGCCATTATTGTAAGTAAATTAATGCAGGAACAGAAAACCAAATACCACATGTTCTCACTTATAAGTGAGTGCTAAACATCGTGTACACATGGACACAAAAAAGGGAATAATAGATACTGGGGCCTACTTGAGAGTGGACAGTGGGAGGAGTGTGAGGATTGAAAACCTACTTGTTGGGTACTATGCTGATAACCTGGGTGATAAAATTATCTGTAAACCAAACCCCCACAACACACAATTTGCCCATGTAACAAAACTGCACATTTAGCCCTTGAACCTAAAAGTTGGAAAGAAAAATAAATAAATAAACAAATGTTCAGACAGAAGAAGAAACAATGAAGTAGCCACAAATTTATTTGCACCTATATGTAGAATCTTTGTGAATATGATAACTTCAAATTCAGATTGATAAAGTCAGATTGTACGGGCAATCTGATTTTTCAAAGTGGTGGGTCTTTCAGTTATCTCTTTCTGTGTCACAAACTAGACCTCAGCGGCATCAAACCATCATTTTATGATGCTTTTGGATCCTATGGGTCAAGCATTCAGAAAGAGCACAGTGAGAATAGTTCTTCTCTTCCCTGTGATGTCTGGGCCCTCTTTGGGGATGGGTCCAATGCCAGGACCTGGAAGAATTAAAGCTGAAGAAATCACTTCCGGGATGGCTCTGCTTTGCTCACTCACCTGGCTCCTTGGCTGGAGGGTTGCAGACAGGACTCCCTGTAGGTGGTCCTCCAGCCTGGTGATCTCAGGGTGCCTAGATTTCTTACAAGACAGGCAGAGTTCTAAGGACAAGTATCCCAGCAGAAGCTGCAACATCTTTCATGACTTAGTCTCAAAAGTAACCGGCATCATTCTGACATACCCCCAGTCAAGGCAGTCACATGGGGCTGGAGGCAGAGAGGATGTGAGTATATAGAGCCCACCTCTTGATGAGAGGAGTGTCAAGAGAATTTATAGTCATATTTGAAACCCCCACAGTGACTGGCTCTCAGCAAATTTCAAACAAAACAAAACAGTGGTCTTTCTATGAATTACACAGTAACTACCTTCCTGGAAAATTCAGTATGTATTAAAACCTTGTAAACAGTATATTATGTATGTATGTAGAATGGAGGCTTAGACTTTATACACATTGTTCAGCAGCATCTTTGGAAGTTGTGTGAGACTCAGGATGCTGCTTTGTTGTATACCTACACTCCTGAGCACTGCAGGATGCTTAGCAAACTTGGTCCATGCCCACTAAATGCCAGTGCTGCCCATCCTGGTTATTTATCTCTTGTCTGTAGACTGACTTCCTTTGATTACTTGGTGCATTGCTTATAGATCAAAATGGCACCCTCAGTCCTCACTCAACACACTCTTCAGCTCACCTCTCCCACTCACCTGAGTTCTGACAATGATGGTGATGACAATGGCGATGCTGATATCGGTAATGATGACTGTAATGATGATGGCAATGACAGCAGCAGTGACCATTAACATTTTGCCAGGGACTCCATTATGTTATGCACCATCTTCCTCCATGCTGACAACAACCCTATGGCAAATACTATTGTCCTTGCTTTTCAGATGAGGAAACTGAGTCTTAGAAAGCTTAAATAATCTATATAGGACGACAAAATTAGAAACTGGGGAACCAAGAAGTTTGATTTTTCTTCTAGACCTCTGGATAGCTTCGAATGACATTGTGATCTCACCTAATTATCTTTGGCTGAGGGGATAGAAACAGTGTTCTGTAGATCACTGGGAGCCCTTCACTCAGAGAAGGGCCATGGGCAGGTAGGCACAATGAAAAGCATCTCTGGCACAATGGAGAGGAGGAAATTGACATTCAAAATAGATGTGAAAATGGTAAAAGGGCACAAACCTGCTTTTCCAGGCCTCCCAGACTCGGAGAAGATGACTGAATCTTCTGAATCTCATCTTCTTTGGGAAGTGTGGAGAATAAAGGCAAAGACAGTTCTAATGTTGAACAAAAGGAAGAAGGTGGAGCCTGTAAACACGAGCTGAATGTAAAATTCTAGATCATGTATTAAGAAAGATGTCAGTGCTGGCCTACTCATTGTTGGCCAGCCAAGGAGGTATCTGCATTGTCATCTCCACGCCATTAGGTGGCCCAGGTATCCCAGCCTTGACCTCCCTCTTGGCTTGTCTTCTCTGGTCTGCATTCCCAGAACCATATTCAGTATGTTATCCACATGGCTCACAGAACCACACAGTGGATGCTAATAGGAGAGCTTTGAAGATCTGTGATTCAAAACTGAAGAAAGTCCAAAGCCTTAGAAGTGTTTTATGCTCCTGTGTATCTCCTAATGAGGTGCCTTCATTTAGCAAGAAAATAGATTATAGGCTCTATTTTAATGATCTTTAAAAATGGGGAAAATAAAATTGCACCATGAGCTGCAAAAAAGACAAGAAAGAAAAATAGCTTGTGGTTCCTTAATTCGATTGCAGCCAACTGGGTTTCTCTCTCCTTAGCTTCCTTAAAAAAACAAAACAAATTTATAATATAAATGCTATTTTGGCACATAATATATTCTGCTTTAACATTGCCTATCTGTATTACAAAAATGTGTTTATAAAAGCCTTTGAGTGCTTCTTGAAATAAAATAACATTTTAGAATAAAAGTGTTATTGAGGTGTTATCTCTAAATTTTAAAAAAGTCTGAATATGAATATTTTATGTCTGTGTAACATATTTTATATAAAGATATGATCATATTGGTGAGGAGAAATGCAAAAGATGAACAGATGTAAAGAAAATTCATATTCCTGTTTCCTTTCAGACCATTAATTCTATGGCAAACAACGTCTCTAGTGTTTTATCTTTTCCTTGAATAGTATTTTCACAGCAATTATGAAAATCTTATTCATATAAGGGCCCTCTAAGGGTGTTCTTAACCTAACATCAATCGTCATTTGGACCGTTTCAGGGCCCAAGCCCTGGAGAGGAATCTGCACTTGAGGGACACCAGCTTGAGTTTCTTAGACCTCTTGCCATGAGAAACCTGCTGTCATTATTCAAGAAATATCTACAGGAAGATGTTCTGAAAAATTGAGTCTCTCTCCCAGGAGCATTAGATTCTCCTGGATGCAGAAAGAGCCCTGTGGCTCGTTTGGTCCAGCAACCTGCCTCCAGCAGAGCCATATGCAAACCACCCTCTGCAGTGAATATGTTCCCTACGTTATTTCAGGCTCTATTCTTCCTCCAGACCCACGTTCTCCGACAGAACCTTCCACAGTGATGCAAATAGTCTACAGCTGTGCTGTCCCATATAGCAGCCACTAACATCATGTGGGTATTGAGCACTAGAAATGTGGCTTGCGTGACCAAGGAGCTGACTTTTTAATTTTAATTAATTTAAATGTAAATAGCCTCATGTGACTAGTGGCTACCTTATTGCCTGAGCAGTTCTGGAGCCTCCAGGAATTTTGTGCAAAACAAACACAAGACAAAGGTGAACATAATCCGAGTTTGGTCTGAGTTACATAAAATTTCCAAGGTGACTTGGGAAGTTGTTTCTTAAAAAAAACTAATAACACTTGAAATAAATCCTTGCCATGTATTGGGCACTGTCTGAGAGCCAGGTAAATTGTACAATAAGTGCTTGAACAGTATTATTTTATTATTTCGTTGAACTCATAAGATCTGTATGAGGTAAGCATTATCTCCCTCACTCCTTTTTTATTTGGAGATGGAAAAAACTGTGATTTAGAAAGATTAAGGGTCACAGCTTGTTCTTGGCAGAGGGAGGCCTTGAACTTGGGTCTGAGTCTAATCCCTGTGTGTAGTGCTTTACATTTTTCCTCTATAGCTTGTTGGAATTTACCCTACCTTCTAACTAGAGATTTAGAAGACCTTAATAATGGGATAGAACAAGTTTCTTAGTGTAAAGTTCTATTTCCGCATGTGACTCCCTTGTAAGATTATAAGCTGCCATGGAAGGTGACTCTGTGACACAGAACTTGTGTCTGAATTGTCTATTCTCCCCCTTGGTGGCCATATTTTTTCAGTAAGAAGGTTATAAACAATGATTTATGACTTCTTGAGGTGCTAGAAAACATTGCATTTACATTTATATGTAGTTACGAGACAGTTCAGTTTAGTGTTAAGATCATAAATGATGGTCTCAAAGAAGCCTAAGGTCTCCTGTGGGCACTGTGCATCTTCAGACAGGTTACTTCATTCTGGAAACCTCTGCTTTGTCGTCCTTAAAATGGGGTAATAATAGGTCCCACTTCATAAGTTCCTCACTGTGAATCAATGAATGAGTGTATTTGAAGTATTAGCTTGGTGCCTACTATACAGTAAGTGCTCAATAAAAACTAGAAGCTATTGGTTCTATTATCATTCTGTAGTCACTTCAGTTCATACCTGTAAGGTTTATTAGTAGTTTCTTATTTGATTCTTATTAGTAGGGAAAAGAGATGTTGATCCTAGGAAACACATGGATCAAAGCCAATGAGATGACTGTTGTCAAATGACTTTCTCTCACTCCTGAGGTATAAATGCAATCAAATGAGCCCCTGAATTGCTGGTTTGTACATAACAGAAAAAAAAAAAAAACCCCTCAAGAATATGCTATTTTCCCCTCCCCTTGTAATTGATAAAGTGTGGCCAGAAGGAGGAGGCTCTAACTCATTTTTTTCTGGCATGGCCCAGATTCTTGGCTATTCAATACTCACTTTGGGGTCACAATGGCCCATGCTGCCATCATAGATAATATAGAAAAAGAGGTCAAATGGGGTGTTAGAGCCAATGACAGAATCAAAAATCCTGGATCTGAGTCCTAGCTTTGTGGTGACTTACTCTGTGGCCTCATACAAATCACTGAAGCCCTCAGCTGATGCATCTGTGAGATGAAGAATTTAAACTCCAGGGATTCTCCAACACTACCTGGCCATAACTGGTTATCAGTATGCAGCGTACCAATTAGGACTCAGAAACTACTTTATCAACAGCCATTTATTATACCTGAATGAGTTAGGGTAATGCTAGCTACTATAATAGATAATTCTCCAAATCTCACTGGCTTAGTACAGCAAACGTTTATTTCTCGCTCATGTAAAGTCTAAACAGGTGCTCCTGATCAGCAGATAGCTTTCCTCCATGCAGTGACTCAGGGATTCAGGCTCTTTTCCCCTTGAGATCATACAGTCTTCAGTACTGGTTCCAAGGTTGTCAGCTTAAGGGAAGGGTCTGGGGGATGGCTTGGGAGGGGTTTATACGGGCCAGATCTGGGAGTGGCACACATCACTTCCATTCTCATTCCACTGGTGGAACTCAGACTCACAAGCACACCCAACTGCAAAGGGGCTGGGTAATGTAGTCTGGTTGGGTGTTCAGAGGGAAGAGGAAATGGGTGTAGTGACATTTAGTCCCTTTGCCCAGCCTCTCAGCAGTATTACATGATTGCTGCTATCACACCAGGTGACTCTTACTATAGTCAAAAGCAAAGAAATAAAGTTTTAGGTAGTTTGGTGACTCTGTGTGTGTGCATGTATGTGTCTGTTGCAGAGTTGGGGAACGGTGCAGGCAGTGGGGATATAACACTTCTGTTAAAATTTTTGAAATATTGAAAAAAGTTGGTAAATTATCCTCTCATTCCTTAGGTTTTAGCCTCTTGCCAAAGCGTGTAGTAGTTCCAGCTTCCTATTGCCTAGTACCTGATACCAAGGACAGGAAGACCCTACTCCATTTCCTAATTGATCTTGGGGACCTGGAGAGGAAGTCTTGAGCTCCCTCTAGGGGAGCCAACAAGGGGCCACCAAGGTCCCCTTTGTCTTTATATTCTGACTTTGCCTTCTCTTTGAGTTTGCTTCTTCATATCCCCTTATCCCAGCTGACACAGGGCTGAGATACAATGGTTTCCTCTCCAGTGCATGAACTAAAGCATTTCTCTCTGGCTTAGTAGAATGTTGCGTGTTGTTCCAATTCTCTTGTGTATGTCTGCTAGATTGTCTTCATTGTCACTTGACTTTTTCCCTCTTATAATTAGTTTTTATTAATCTTCCTTCACAGTACATCTAATTTTCATAAAACAACGGGCATTTTAAAATAAAGAAAAAATGAGTATACAAACTTCTCAAGTCAATTGCAAAGCAAAACATCAGCTAATCAGATGATATCACATGCAAATTTGACCACCTTTTCTAGGGTAGAGAACTTTTAGAAAGGTAATTTGAAAGGATAAAAGAATGAAACTCCTATCATATTTAAAATATTTTATTTTCTATAATTTTAACAACATTGTAAGCATCGCCAAATAGTGAAATGAGATCCAGATTTGGGATCACACTTGAGTTCTGCAAGGCTACGCCTCTGCCTCTGACTATCCTTATGTGTAAAATAACAGTAGAGGCACTGAGTTGCTAAATTCTTTTTTTTTTTTTTTTTTTTTTTTTTTTTTTTTTTTTTTTTTTTTTTGAGACAAGGTCCCACTCTGTCACTCAGGCTGGAGTACAGTGGCATGATCACAGCTCAATGCAGCCTCAACCTCCTGGGTTCAAGTGATCCTCCCACCTCAGCCTCCCAAGTAGCTGGGGCTATAGGCATGTGCCACCACACCCAGCTAATTTTTTTGTTTTTATTTTTGTAGAGACAGAGTCTCGCTATGTTCCCCAGGCTGGTCTTAAATTCCCAGGTTCAAGCAATCCTACTGCTGTGGCCTCCGAAAGTGCTGGGATTGCAGATGTGAGCCACTGCACCCAGCTTAGTTGCTAAATTCTATATTGATTGCATGGAAGACTGAATGAGGTAAATTATAAAGCATATAGCAAAAGTGGCAAGTACCTGGTAGGTGCCTGATACAGGTTAGCTCCCTCAGGTAAGAATTATCCCCTGGAATATGAAAGCCAAAATCAGCTGACTCTCTGCCTTCAAAGGTTCTGCAATCTCCATAGAGCACCTAGGAAGCAGGAACCTCAGTCCTGTCAAACAGCTTTCTTAATAATGCAAATGCAGGGACACTGATGCAACTTACATACTTTTTAAAGTACTGGTCAGAAAGCCTCCACAGCATGTCTTTTGTATACAGAGCCCTTCCCTACTGCCTCTGCCAAAAGAAGACATAAATTAAAGACATAGTATCTGACCTTAAGGATCTTGAAAATCAAAGCCACAATGAGATACCATCTCATGCCAGTTAGAATGGCAATTATTGAAAAGTCAGGAAACAACAGATGCTGGAGGGGATGTGGAGAAATAGGAATACTTTTACACTGTTGGTTTGAGTGTAAATTAAAAAGTCAAGAAACAACAGATGCTGGAGAGGATGTGGAGAAATAGGATCGCTTTTACGCTGTTGGTAGGAGTGTAAATTAGTTCAACCATTGGGGAAGACAGTGTGGCAATTCCTTAAGGATCTAGAACCAGAAATACCATTTGATCCAGCAATCTCATTATTGGGATTTCAGGATATACCCATAGTAGAATAGCTTTCTACTACTATAAAGGCGCATGCACACATATGTTTATTGTGGCACTGTTCACAATAGCAAAGACCTGGAACCAACCCAAATGCCCATCAATGATAGACTGGATAAAGAAAATGTGGCACATATACACTATGGAATACTATGCAGCCATAAAAAAGAATGAGTTCATGTCCTTTGCAGGGACATGGATGAAGCTGGAAACCATCATTCTGAGCAAACTATGGCAAGAACAAAACCAAACACCACATGTTCTCACTCATAAGTGGGAGTTGAACAATAAGAACACATGGACACAGGGAGGGGAACATCACACACCGGGGCCTGTCAGGGGATGAGGGACTAGGGGAGGGATAGCATTAGGAGAAATACCTAATGTGGATGACAGGTTTATGGGTGCAGCAAACCACCATGGCACGTGTATGTATACCTGTGTAACAAACCTGCACGTTGTGCACATGTATCCTAGAACTTAAAGTATAATAATAATAAAAGCACACATAGGTGGAGAGTGAGAACATTCCAAACTAATTTTCCAATTGAACACGAAGATCTGTGCAAGGTGTGGGGGTGGTAGAGATGATGGTAGATGTGGGTGGAGCATGGGTAGCAGAGTCAATGACAAGTTGGGATAGACGTTCCTGGACGAAATTTGTGCCAAATCTGGAAGGTGGTGAATGTGAGTTAGTTAAACCAAAGGAGAGCTTTTCGAAAATTTGCCTATGCAACCTTTTGGCAAAGCAGGTTGGATATGTAGCAAGAACCTTTAAGATGTGCATACTCAGGTTCTAGAATTCCACTGCTGCAATACCATCTGGGTGGAAGGAATCTTCAAAATGGAAAAAGCTTCACTGCTGGTGGGATTATAAAATGATGCAGCCACTTTGGAAAATAGTTTGGTAGCTCCTCAAAATGTTAAATAGCTAGTTACTGGATGACCCAGGAATTCCACCCACAAATACATGCCCCCAAAGAATTGCAGTGTATATCCATGTGAAAACTTACGCACAGATGCTCACAGCAGCATTATGCATAATAGTCCAAAACTGGAAACACAAGTGACATCAGCTGATGAATGCACACAGAAAATATAACCACACAATGAAATATTATTCCTCCATAAACAAAATGTGATATAACCACAGAATGTAATATCCAAAAACAAAATGTGTAACCACATAATGAAATATTATTCATCCATAAACAAAATGTGATATAACCACACAATGAAATATTATTCATCCATAAAAAAGGATAAACTAC
>NW_016819821.1:887340-897023 GCF_001698545.2 Rhinopithecus bieti | reverse complement strand
GAATGTAATATCCAAAACAAAATGTAGTGTAACCACATAATGAAATATTATTCATCCATAAACAAAATGTGATATAACCACACAATGAAATATTATTCATCCATAAAAAAGGATAAACTACTATAACATGGATGAAGCTTGACAACATTACACAAAGTAAAAGAAGCAAGTCATAGAAAGCCACATATTGTATGATTTCATTTATGTGAATGACCCAGGATAGATAAATTCATAGTCAGAAAGCAGATTAGTGGTTGTCAGCGGAGGGGAATGTAGGGAGTGACCACTATTGTGTAAAGGGTTTCTTTTGGAGAAAACAAACAAACAAACAAAAACTTCTAAAATGGGATAGTGCTGATGGCTGTGAATATACTAAAAATGTCTGATTTGTCACTTTAAAAGGGTGAATTTTATGGTACATGAATTATATCTCAATAAAGCAGTTGTAAAAAATAGAAAAAAATTTTATGCATAAAGACGACATAGTGACATTTTTTCTAAGACTGAAAAATGGGAAACAATCTAGATGTCAGTCACAGTAAAGTCAGAAAATGCTATGGCCACTGGATGGCCTCTTAGGCGTCCATTTAAATAATTGTTGATACGAATAACAAGAGCCCCTTCTGGCTTTATTGGTGGAAACAGCACCCTTCTTAGCAATCCAGTCGCTTTTTGAGCAACTCTCCATGGTCGTGCACAGGCACAGGCACCAGTCTGCTGCCCACGTCTTCCTCTTGTGCAGTAGTCTGTCCAGAATTGGTGGGTTCTTGGTCTCACTGACTTCAAGAATGAAGCCGTGGACCCTCGCGGTGAGTGTTACAGTTCTTAAAGGTGGTGTATCCGGAGTTTGTTCCTTCAAACATTCAGATGTGTCTGGAGCTTCTTCCTTCCGGTGGGTTGGTGGTCTCGCTGTCAGGGATGAAGCTGCAGACCTTCATGGTGAGTGTTACAGCTCTTAAAGGTAGCGAGTCTGTAGTTGTTCATTCTTTCTGATGGGTTCGTGGTCTTGCTGACTTCAGTAGTGAAGCTGCAGACCTTCATGGTGAGTGGCACAGCCCATAAAGAGCACAGACCCAAAGAGTGAGCAGCAGCAAAATTTACTGTAAAGAGTTAAAGAATAAACTTTCCACAGTGTGGAAAGGGACCTGAATAGTTTGCCACTGGTTGTCTCAGGCAGTCTGCTTTTATTCCCTTATCCGGCCCCACCCACATCCTGCTGATTGGTCCATTTTACAGAGAGCTGATTGGTACATGTTGACAGAGTGCTGACTGGTGTATTTACAAACACTGAGCTAGACACAGAGTGCTGATTGGTGCATTTACAATCCGTTAGCTAGACATAAAAGTTCCCCAAGTCTCCACCAGACTTAGGAGTTCAGCTGGGGTCCCCCAGTGTATCTGGCACTGGGGCTGCAGGCCAAGCTGCCTGCCAGTCCTGAGCCACCCCTGCACTCCTCAGCCTGCACTCCTCAGCTCTTGGGTGGTCAATGGGATCGGGTGCCATGGAGCAGGGGGCGGAGCCCGTTGGGGAGGCTCGGGCTGCGTGGGAGCCCACTGTGGGGTGGGGGGGCTCAGACATGACGGGTTGCAGGTCCTGAGCCCTGCCCCACGGGGAGGCAGCTGAGGATGGGTGAGAACTGGAGCACAGTGCCTGTCTGATGGCACTCTCTGCAGCTGCTGACCTGGATGCTAAGCCCCTCACTGCCCTGGGCCGGGGGGCTCCGTGTGCATGGCCGGCTGAGCGGGAGCCCGCACCCATGCCGGCAGGAACTTGCGCTGGCCCGCCAGCGCATATGCGCAGCCCCAGTTCCTGCCTGAGCCTCTCCCTCCACACCTCCCGGCAAGCAGAGGAGGCGGCTCTGGGCTCAGCCAGCCCAGAGAGGGGCTCCCACAGTGCTGTGGTGGGCTGAAGGGCTCCTCAAGCGCTGCCAACGTGGATGCGGAGGCTGAGGAGGCACCAAGAGTGAGGGCTGCTAGCAGGTTGTCACCTCTCAGTAGGACTGACTTCTTCAAGATAACTCAGGATAGGAAAATCCATTCTCTTCCTTTCATGGGACCACAGGGGCCTGGCCGAGGCTGCCCTCAGGATGCTCCTCAAATGCAGGCTACTTCATTGCACTGAACAGGAACAGACCAGAGCAAAGCTGTGTTCTGCTTCATCCAGCCCCTTTCAGGTACTTTCCCTCAAGGATGACTTTAAGCTAATTTCATCCAAGGTCATATTGCATAAAACATATTGGCCAGGCACAGTGGTGCACGCCTGTAATCGCAGCACTTTGGGAGGGGGTGGGTAGATTGCTTGAGCCCAGGAGTTTGAGACCAGCCTGGGCAACATGGCAAAACCTGGTCTTAATTAAAAAAAAAAAAAAAAAGAAAGCCAGGTGTAGTCCCAGCTGCACAGGAGGCTGAGGTGGCCAGATTGATTGAGCCCAGGAAGTCAAGGCTTCCATGAGCCATGATCACACCGCTGGACTCCAGCCTGGGTGATGGAGCGAGACCCTGTCCCCCAAAATAAAGCATTAATACAAAGAAGTGTTATTGAAATAACATGAAAGAAACAAAGTCAACAATCACATATAAACAATGAAAATAAACTAACCTGCAGGGGTATATGCCTGCATTCTATATACCACAAGATTATCAGAAATTGCCTCTTTCTGTTTTGCAACATTGTCCTCACTAGTTAGGTACTAAGTGTGACCTTTTTAACGTTCATCTTTAAGGGAGGAGGAGTGGTGAGTGTGAACACCTTTCAGCATCTCACTGATCCTCAGGGTTTGCTCTTATTCTTAATGTGAAAACTGCACTCAGTAGATAAGAAACAGACAAAGAGGATATTCCTGAATCTCAGGAGTGTTCTGGACTGCAGGGCCAGCATATTTCCCCATTAACATGATTGTTAATAGCTGAGGAGTGAGCAGGGCCCAGCGAGCCCCTGAGTACCAATTGCTTAGGAAACTAATTGCAAAGAGGTCTGACCTTGGCTTTCAATCATCGCCTCGTCAGATGAAATCATTTCATGCATTCACTGGTCTCTGGCCTATTTCATTTCCAAACTCATTTGGAGAGTTTCAGTGTGCAGATACTTTTCTCTGAGTGTCTTTAACTTAGTCACACCCTCTCCCTGGCAATAAGAGAGAATACTCTGTTGTAATGCAGTATAAATCACCTGTGAATTCACTAGAGAAAATCATTACAGAATAAGTTGGTGTAATCAGTATAATGAAATAATTCGAGCTGATTACTGACGCAGCAAACATTTATTAAAGACCTACTGAGTGCAAGGCCGTAGGGGTATAAAGATGAATGTTACATCCTGGGCTTCCCAGTAGCTCCTAATGGCCAAAGCCCTGACAGGTCACTGACTGTATCACGACAGTAAAAACAGAAACGACGAGGTCAAAGGAGCCCATGTGGAAATTCAGCTGTGCCACATGCAGGCTGTGTGTTCCTGGCTATGCGAATAGATTCTACCCCAGAGAGTTCTTCTTCCAGTGCATAAAATCAGATACTAAGCTCATTAACTTTCAGTCTTCTTTTCTAATATGCAAAGTTAAGGCTATACATTTATCTTTAGCAGCCTCCAATTTTTTTCAATGACATTTTTAACAGCTTTATTGAGATAAAATTCACATACCATACAATTCAGCCATTTGAAGTATACAATTCCTGGTGTTGAGTATATTCACAGAGTTACGCAACCATCACCACAGTCAATGTAGTACCTGCCTTGTAAGGCCATTCTTGAGGATTAAATGAGATAATCTAGGTAAGCAGTAGACCTAGTGCCAGACACTTTGTGCGTGTTTCTCTGCTGGTTTTTGTTCTTGCTGCTGTGGTTGGTGCTGGGGCTGATGTCGTGGAAGGCTGGAAGGAGTAGGTGAAGGGGCCAAACAAGAGAAGGAAAAGAAGCACATGAGACCAACTGCCTGGGTATCCTTTCCAGATGGGAGTGACAGACTGTCATTATTAGCTGATAGTGGATTCTTTTCCAGTCCTCATATCAAGCCAAGTGAATTCAGTTAACAGGAGTCATTTGGGACTGGCTTGGGTGGGTTAAATTCAGAACTGATTATCATCAGGCCTGGTGGTCACACACCAACATGTTAACAAACAAACAAGCAACAACACGCTTCTCCGATGAACAATAGCTATGCTAAATTTAGCTCCTCTTGGCCATCAGGACTGGAGCCCATGAGAGACCAGACATCTCTCTGGATGCTTCTTATTTGCTAAAGCACTACAGCTGGCCCTTAGAGGGTACTGGGCCAAGCCCAGTGAGCTGCTCCAGAGGGGTGTTGCAATCCTGATGGGGAAGGGATGGACGATCTGGACTTTTCCAATTTCAGCAGAGCCACAGCATCACACAGAGCATTGACATGTGTTTGTGTCACCAGCACAAACACCACCATTTCATTTGTTACCCTGGGTGAAGGAACAATGCATTCTCAAGTCTGACTGTTTTAAATGGCAAACACGTTCCGGAAGCTGTCACTTCTATATACACCCAGAGGACTGTGGCTTCATTTGTACTGGGATTGTGATGACTTTCATGTTGCATGAAAACTTTGGCTATAATGTCACAGATTCTCTTGGAATTTCAAATTAAAAATTTCCCGTTTCTTTCTGGCACAAAATGGCTGAACTGCGTGTTCTCCAGTCAAAAAGAAAGATTATGTAAGCCAAAACCTCCCTTCATTTTCAGTAAGTCATGCTTTTGTTTTAATATAGCATTGATCATATGCTTTAATGGACAAGGGCACACAGAGGAGATACTTTGCCTCTAGTCTTCTGCAAAATCAAGTATTTTAAATCATTCTTGTTTTTCTGTTATCACCCCAAAAGTTATTTTAAGAGGCTTTTTTATGTGGCATCATTTTCTCTGCATTATTGCTGTCAACTCTCTGAGTTTGGGGGCCTGAAATCTAGAGAGGAAACTAAAGAGTTTGAGCTGACTTTTGTTTTGCTTGGCAGTAAATTATACACATAAGTTGGTTTTTTTGTTTTGTTTTGTTTTGTTTTGTTTTTGAGATGGAGTTTCACTCTTGTTGCCCAGGCTGGACTGCAATGGCGGAATCTCGGCTCACTGCAAACTCTGCCTCCCAGGTTCAAGCAGTTCTCCTGCCTCAGCCTCCTGAGTAGCTGGGATTACAGGCATGCGCCACCATGCCTGACTAACTTTGTATTTTTAGTAGAGATGTGGTTTCTCCATGTTGGTCAGTCTGGTCTTGAACTCCCGACCTCAGGTGATCCATGTGTCTTGGCCTCCCAAAGTGCTGGGATTACAGGCATGAGCCACTGCACCTGGCAAGTTGGGGTTCTTTAGATCATTCATTTTTAGACCAACTGAGTGTGATTTTGCCTGTTTGGAGACATTTTTGGTTGTCACAACCAACTAACAATGGGTGGGAAGAGATGGTGCTGCTGGCATTTAATGGGTAGAGGCCAGGGATGTTGCTAAGTGTGATACAATGCCCAGGACAGCAGCTCTCCCCTGCCTCAACAAAGATGTACCCAACCCCAAATATATGTAGTGCTGAACTTTAGATTGAGTTGTGTATCAGACTACAGGATGTCTATGGAGATTTGGGCAAAGCCCTTGACTGTCTATTTGCTCTCCTTTGTCTCAGAGCCTTAGCTTGATGAAATTTAGTCTTGTAGACAGGCTGTATGGTTCAATGATCAGCGCATAGACTTTGAGTCCAAGAGGCCTGGACCTGGGCTCAAAGATACCAGTGACAAAACTCACAGAACTCAGCCATTTCTTATACACAAAATGTATCAGCAACTAAAAGGAAACAAGGCCTGAGAAGATAGAGGGAACATGTGGTGAGGTCAGCTCCCTGGTACTTGGGACCTCCTGTGCCTATGTGATACCTTTGTGTGTTTAGACAGGGGAGCCCATGCTGTCCATAAGCTCCAGGCAGGTGCAGCCCCCATGGGGAACACACCATCTCAGCAGGATAGCACCTAGATTTTGGTGCCACTTTCTGCTTCCACCAGGAGATCACACCAGGGTGCCTTGCTCAGTTCCTCTTTCTGCTCCTCATGGGTTGTGCCCAGGAAGGGGGATGACGACAACTGCCAGGCCCAAATGTCCCCAAATTAAGGGGTAACTGGGCTTCAGCAGCATGTACCCCATCCCCCAAGATCCCCGCTGCTGCTTCTAGGACCTGCTTAGCAGCACCCGCAAGCTCAGTCACCAAGTAAGGCTGTCACTGTGCTACTTGGAAAACCACCATCTCTTGGGCCTTTTGTCCAAATCTGGGATCTCAAAATTCTTTCTCGGCCATAGCTGTGCCGGGTCTCTAACCTACACCTATGTCACAGGCTGTGAAATCTTCTGTATTGGAGCCAGCTTTGTAGGATTTCAGAATGTTCCACTTCTGTTGGCTCAGGGGCTTTGCAGGGGCATGGGAGGCAGTTAGAGAGGTATCACCAATTCCACTTCCTGAGTTCAAATCCCCACCCCACCGAACTGGGGTTTTCAGCTTCAGCAAGATTGTGTTCTATTTTAGTTTGTTTTTAAACTTCTTCAAGCCTTCATTGTCTCATCTGTAAAGTGAGGATCACAATGGGATCCCACTTCTAAGGTGGGTATGAAAGTTAAATGCAGTCCTGAATGCCACGTCCTTAGCTCAAGTCCCAGCTAAATGGAGGCTACAAAGGACATTGGATGGAACCACACCTTTCTTGTTGATGGTCCCAACAACCTTGAGTGGGGCAGCCTCATTGTCTCCCTCATTGAGCAGTTACAGAACACTACACCTGAGAGGTCACACATCTAGGAAGTGGAAGAACCTGAACTAGAACCCAGGACTCTGGATCTTCCCAGGCTCTGGCCTCCACTGAAGGTGTGAAAGCCAATAGTGATTAGGTGGCCGTCCCATTCATTGACATAAAGGGCACTGGAAGGTTTGACTCTCTTCTTCCTTCACCAGGCAAACAAGTCTCCTCTCTGTCTCTCCTACTGGCCCTGAAAAGCTCTTACTGTCTCTTTTGGATTAAGGCACTGAAGACAAATCTTAAATGCACATTTCATTTGGAAACCAGAAACAGATGTATAATAACAATAGTTGTTAATGAAAGGACTTAGTATTTATTTCTTCACTGTTTCTGGCACATCTACTGTGAACCAGCCACGGTGCTGTTCCCTACCCATGTTTTGGGTTACCGACTCCTTCCTGTCCTTGGTGGGTGATGGGCATTGCCGCTCTTCCCATTTCACAGATGAGGAAAGAGAGGTTCAAAGAGGTACTTGATCAAGACCATAGTCAGGAGGAGATATGCTGTATTGAAGAGGACTCAACTGGCCTCTGAAAGAAACTTTGAATTCCTGGCATGTGTCAGAAAATAAAAGAAGTTGATTTTTATAATATCTATCTCAAAAAAAAAAAAAAAAAGAAATCCAACTTCTTGAGAGCAGAGTATGATGTTTGGTTTCTATTATCCTTTTCCTCATACCTCACCCCTAAAGTGTGCCAAACCTCCTTACTTGCAGAAGACAATTTTGGATGCTTACAAAAAGCAGCTGCACAGAGGCCATGGGGGGTTTTTGCACAAAGCATTTGCCTAGTTGGACCCTGTTCTATTTTCTGACCTGTTGCTCTGTGAAGTATCATCTTAAAGATGCTCTCCAGAAAGTGTGACCTGAGCCTACATTTTCCCTTGGCTGAAAGACTCAGGTTCTCTCTGAAGATATGTTATGCTCCTATACTTAACATTTATTTTAAATAGTGGAGAGAGAAATAAATCTGAAGACTGTAAACTGTCTAAATAAGAGGAGAATTACACAGATAAGCAGATAATACATCGGCTCCTAAATGCCGGTTGTGAAAGAGTATAATGAACAGAAAACATTTAATCCACCACGTGAAGCAAGAGGGGTGACCCCAGAGAGGTTGTCTGAGGCTTCCTTGGGGGGAAGCCCAGCCAGTGTTAAAAATGATGTCTATGAGAATGACAGACCTTCCAGCAAATGTAATCACCACTTCTTAAGGTGAAAGAGAAAGAAAAAAACTCTGAAAAAAATGACATATGTATTTGAACAACAAATATCTATGGAATATCCACTCTGTACCAGCTAGGACTCAGGCAGTAACGAAAATAGACAAAGTCCCTGCCCTTGTGGGCCTTATATTTGGGTGGGGGGATAAGGGAAAGAAAGACTAGAGAATAGAGCATACTATTGCAGGAGATGACTTTGCTAAGAAGGAAAATGAGCTATCAGCCCACAGGCTTGTGTCTAATGCAACCATGTGACAAAGGAGGCACAAAGCTAGCTTGAACTTTGACCTGTTGCTAGTCCACATTTTCCCCAGCCCCCACTGTCTTAGAAGCTCTGTTTCCTGGAATCAGTGTCCTTTGACAATTCACCATGATTACAAACTCTTCTGTGTCAGAGCTGCCCAGTGTAGAATCCAGGCCCTTGTCCTTGATCTCTCAAAACAAATACAACAAGAACCAACCACGGAAATGAGTAAGTGAAACAAAACATAAGAACAGGTCATACAAGGATACATTTGTATGTGTCAGTCTTCTCTGATGATTTCAAATGACAATGAAGATTAAGTGACAGCAGCACATGACCAAGAACCTCAAATGGGACATCAGACAGTTAAAAGCCCTCCAATCACATCTCCCATGGGCCACCCGCCACATCACTCAAGAAGGGTCCCTCCTTGCCCCTCCACCTTGCCACCATACACACACCTACTGTCTTTCTGTTTTCCATTTTGTTCGCCGTTATTCCTTCTCTTGGGCTCTCTCCAGAAACCCAGCATCTTTCTCTTTTTTTTGAGAGCAAATTCGACCTCTCTCCTGTCAGAGCCACCTGCACATACCTGAAGAATCAGGCTCTCTGATGACTAGCAGGTTTCTAGTCAGGCCCTACCGTTTTCTGCAGGTGGAAAGTAAATTTTCCTTTATCTTTTCTCCACCGGTCTCGGAGGTGGAGGAGGAGGGGAGAAGAGCAGAGTGATCTATTGTAACATCGACATATAAATAATGCCACTTCATCTAGAACATAAACGTGGCGATGGTCAGTTTTGGTTTAACGTAGCTCTTCAAAATAGCTCCTCTCTTCATTCACATGAGTATCTGGGTGAAGGTAGGTGAGCAGGAAGCAGTCAAGGCTACGTTAAGAATTTGCATATGGCTAACAATACTGTACTGTGTATTTGTTAAGATGACCGATCTTGTGTTAGATGTTCTCACCACAATAAAAACATCCAGACAAATAAATAATAAAAGAATTTGCCTGCTCTATGAAACAGTTTGCAAGCTGTTGCTAGGGGCAACCTTATTTACCTCAGAGTAAATTTAAGATGGGGTCTGCACTTGAACCAGAGGGGAAAGGAGTTTCTTATCTCACTCTGGGAAGAATGGGGAAAATATGTAATTAGGCATGTTTCAGACTAGATAGGACGCAGAGCCCTAATGTCCACATCTTACAGAGGGCCGACATCGTTTACCTGTCATCACAAACCACAGAGCTCCCCTGGGGGAGGCCGAGGAAAACCAGGATTTCCTGTTCCTGGACTCAGTCCAAGAGAGACATGCAGAGTTGAACGTCCCAATTTTGCACACTCCATCTTCATAAAGTAATAGAAACAACAATTAAACAGAGAAAAATTATCATTAAACATCACCCGCCATGTGGCTTCTGTTAAAAAAAAAAAAAA
>NW_016819821.1:880802-884863 GCF_001698545.2 Rhinopithecus bieti | reverse complement strand
TACAGGCTTGAGCCACCGCGCCCAGCCGGATTTTTTAAATATAATCTTTCTATTTTTTGGGAAGCTATGAAATATTATATGCATATAAAATATATAACACTTAATGAAAGTTACAAAAAATAAAAATAAACACCGTGTACTCCTGACCCAGCTCAAAAAATGGAACATTTCCAACACCCCAATTGCATTCTCTTTTCCCCCCAACCAAACCAATCACTTGATGGTAATGATTCCCTTACTGTTCTTTATAGTTTTGCCTAACCTGTAAATCTTCATAAACAGCCTAGTTTTAGTTGTGCAACGTTTCGAGCTTTATGAAAATGAAGTCACACTTTATGTATTTGTCCATGATCTGCTTTTTCTTTTTTTTTTCAAACAATATTATGTGTGTGAGCTTCCTCCAGATCGAAGCCTAGCTGTGGGTCACCATCTCTCCCAGTGCAGCTTTGTAAAAATGTCTCTAGAAGTGTGATTTCTGAGTCCCCAGAAATGCATATCTTAAAATAACCCAGCTCGTGCCAAATTATTTTCCAAAGTGGTTTTTTACCAGTTTATAGTTTGTTCGGTACTATATGAAGCTTCCAATTTTGTTCACATCCTTGCCAAGGCATGTTACTGTCTGACTTTTAATTACTTTCCTAATCTAGTGTGTATGAACACTAGATTATATGGGAGTAGATAAGGAACGTTTCTTATTATAAAAAATGGCAAGGTCTTAGAAGAACTGGTTAGATTTTAAAATATGGATTTTTAAAATATTTGTTTTACTCTTCCTAGAATACTAGGAAGGCAAACTAACACTTTTCTTTCGTTAGGCTGGAAGTGAATAGAACTTCAGTTAAAATCAACGTAATTTTAAGGTCAGAAAACAAGCTATCTGGGGGACAACTTGCTGGAAGAGACGGTTACACTATTAAAAAACGGAATTATCTCCTCTTTGGGCTTGTGGATAAGATCAGTGTTAGAATGCACTATCAAAAAAGTAAAAAGGATCCCTGAACTAATTTCTTCTGAGTCAACATTTAAAAACAACGTTCAGCTCCCACTTATGAGTAAGAACTTGCGGCGTTTGGTTTTCTGTTCCTGCATTAGTTTGCAGAGGATGATGCCTTCCAGCTTCATCCTTTGGTGCAGAAAGGAAATGGGTAGATCAATAGGTAGAGAAATGTGTTTTCTCACATTTTAGGAAGTGCTTGGTGATCGATACACATCAAGTGAGACCATTCGAAGTGTGTACATAGTCTAGACTGAGTTTAGATTCCTTATATGTAGATTTCTTTGATAATGTCATTTTACTTCACATTTATGACAGGTTCATGAAAGTGAGAAACGTCCTAAGCACTGCAGAATAACTGCTCATCCTTTCCTTTTGGCTTTTTTCGTGTGTGTGGCGATAATCTTCATGCACACTGGCAGGCCAAACATCTGGCTCATGTGTGTGGGAAGCCAGTTGCGCTTGTACTACACATTTCAGCTGAGAAGTACTGAGCCTGCTGACAAAATGCATAACCTAATTAGGCGTGAACTCTAACGCAATTGGTGCTTGTTTCTGCAGATGTAAAATGCCACCCTCAATCTATTGTGTTTTCTTCCCAGGTCTAAAAGCATCACAAATTAGTAGGTTTGGAAAGCCAGGGATTTCACAGGCAAGAGTTGATTGCATAGATGCTCCCGGGTTCATTAACACCGAACACAAGCCTTTCTGAGAGCCACCGTGGGCTTTGTGTTTGAAACAATATGGTGGTGTATTCAGAATAACATGGGAATTCCAGACAGGAGACATGGATTCTAAACCCCTGTAAATGAGTTCTGTGACTTTAAACACTACCCTTCCCTGTCTAGGCTGGCGTTTTCTCACTTGCAGAATGAGGGAGTTGGACATTTTCACTGAACATATATTTGTTAGCATTTACTGTGTACCAGGAGCCAAAGTAAAAATTATAAAGCATGGTCTCTGTTCCTTAGGATGGCCACAGTTTGGAGAGAGGGGTGACAAAGAAGAATTGGGCAGCTCCAATATGGCGAGACAAGCAGAGGGTGTGAATGCCGCAGAGCAAAGCTGCTCCTAGCCCAGTTCAGAAGCCAGGGAATGCTTCTCAGGGAGATAGAACTGCTACAGGGCCATGGAGGATGAAGAGGGACTAGTTAGGAAGACTGGGAAGGGGAGAAAGTCATATGACCTAAGTATGTGCAGAGGCACAGCAGTGTGAGAACACAGTGCTAAATGCGTCATATCTGAGTTTCTGTGGTACTTTTAAAACATGGCCCCAAATTCTTTGACACTCTTCCATGGACAGGTGGGAGTCCATGTTCCCTCCCTCGAATCAAGGCACTCTTGTAAAGAGGGTGAAAGTGATGCTATGTGAGACTAGGTCATGAAAGGTCTGGCAGCTTCTGTGTTGTTCATGGGGACATTCACACTTAGAGGCCAAGCAGCCATGTAAGAAATCCAGCTATCCCTAGTCCGCCATACTGGGAGGAGGCCCAAGCCAGCCACATGGAGAGGCCATGGGTAGGTGCTCTGTTTGGAAATCTCAGCTGAGAGCCCCCAGCCTTTGTATTGATCTTGCTCAGGCACCAGATATATGAGTAAAGAGACTCTCCATTATTTCAATGGCAAATGATTTACATCCTGCCTGCTAAAGCCCCTGACACAATGAAGCAGAGGCAAACCATCCCCACTCTGCTGTTTCTAAATTCCTGACCCACAAGATCCATGAGCACCATGCAGCGGTTGTTGTTTTACACCATTAAACTTTGAATGGTTTGCTATGCAGCAATGAAGGATGGGAATGGGTCTGTTTCAGCTCTAAAAGTTGATTATTCTGTGAAACTCCAAATCCAATTCCTGTTCTTCAAAAAGAAAGCTCCGATTATGTGAACTTTTTTTTTTTTTTTTTTTTTTTTTTTTGAGACGGAGTCTCGCTCTGTCACCCAGGCTGGAGTGCTGTGGCCGGATCTCAGCTCACTGCAAGCTCCGCCTCCTGGGTTCACGTCATTCTCCTGCCTCAGCCTCCTGGGTAGCTGGGATTACAGGCGCCGCCACCTCGCCTGGCTAGTTTTTTGTAGTTTTTAGTGGAGACGGGGTTTCACTGTGTTAGCCAGGATGGTCTCGATCTCCTGACCTCCTGATCTGCCCGTCTCGGCCTCCCAAAGTGCTGGGATTACAGGCTTGAGCCACCGCGCCCGGCCGTGAACTTTTGAATTAAAGAAAAACAGTTGCAGAAAGATCAAGACAGAGACTGAATTATTCAGAGAAATTATAGTCAAGAAACCCAAACTGGTTGAAACTGCAAAATGAACTTATTGACCCACAAAATCAGGAAGTTCCAGGTGTGAATCTAGTACTGCAGGATACAGGCATTCAAGAGATGATTACAATCCAGTTCTCTCCAATTCTGCATTTTGCTTTGCCCGGTGATGTCTTCATTGTCAGGCAGGCACTCCCCAAGGAGAAGCAGGATGACCAAACCAGCACCCACTGAGCCCCAGAAGAAAGGGAATCTCTTTACGATCATTTCAGCACATGTCCCAGGCCTGTCTGCTGTTCCCTCACTTCCATAGGTATGAATTCCATACCTATGGCTGTGGCCATGGGAAAAGAGGTCCCTGATTGGCAGGTGGGGCCACATTTCTACCTGTTGAGCCCAAAGACGGTATCTATGAATCCTGAATATTGAAAGAAATGAGGTTCTCACTCTTGTATTATCAGAAACAGAAATGAATACTCAGTGGAAAAAAACAGATACCCCATAGGCAAAAACTACTACTTCTGCCCACAGCTGTCCATTTGGCATAACCTGATACTACTCGGGCTTCATAGAACTATCCCTTTTACAGGTTTAATTAACCCCAAAGCAGCAAAAAAGCAGTGATGCCTCCATTACAGGTTCATGAAAGATATTTTCTAGACTTACAGAGTTTAGAGATTCCTAATATTTGGCCATCCCTTGTAGTATTCTTTTTTGCTGTGAATAAATATTTCTGAATTTTACTGATCAGTTCCTTTATACACACATTTATTTGGTAATAAAATTGAGATAGCATACCCAAATTACCTT
>NW_016819821.1:873364-880480 GCF_001698545.2 Rhinopithecus bieti | reverse complement strand
TATTATTTGAGTAAAACATAATGATTAGTACAAGATCCATGAAACTAAATATTTCCTGCTTTTTAACAATTAACTTATTTTGAAGGTAGTTTGGGCATGCTATTTCAACATTTTTTACTGAATAAACGTGTGTATAAGGAACTAATCAGTAAAATTCAGAAATATTTATTAACAGCAAAAAAGAAGAAAGTGAGGGATGATTAAATATTAGAAATATTTATTAACAGCAAAAAAGAAGAAAGTAATGGATGGTTAAATATTAGGAATCTCCAAACTCTGTAAGTCTAGGAAATACTTTTCATGAACCTGTTGTAAAGGCATAACCAAAACAACAACAACAACATAAAACATGTTTCCCCTTCCAGAATGCCCCCTAGTGAACCCAAAATTACTAGCAGGAAAGAAAGGGCCTAACCCTGGAACTGAATCTATGTAATCTATGCTTGTGTGATTCCCCAACCTAATTCTGGGGTCTCCCTCATTCCAGGGTTCTCAGGATTCCATCCACGGAATGGGGAACATTGACATTGCCAATGACATTGAAGAATCAATTGTTGTGAGCACCATCCCTTCTCCTACATGAGGAAGAGGCTCTTGTTCTCTTTAAAGATGATAAGGTTGATTGAGATAAAAGTCACTCGGTCTTAGAAAGCTCTCAACCGTTTCCCTCCACGGCATGGCCTTGTCCTTACACCACCTCCAGGAAGGCAATGTCTCTCCCTTTCTTGTTGGGTTGTCTCTTCTCTGTTGTGTTGTTGGAGCCACCATCATTTGGGGAGAGAAGAGGAATAGGGTCAAAAGTTGCTGTCATCTTGCTCAGACTCCTTATTAAGACATTCTGGGAGGGAGGAAAGAGAGATTTCTGTGCCTTTCTGGAAGTTTCCTTAAGCTGCCATCTGGGATGACGCAGAAGATCAAGTTATCTCTGGGGTAGGTCCAGAAAAATCCAGGCACAGCAAAAAGTTCTCCCTGGACTTTTTTTTTTTTTTTGGACACAGGGTCTCACTATGTCACCAGACTAAGTACAGTGGTGTGATCACGGCTCACTGAAGCCTTAATATCTTGGGCTCAAGCAATCCTCCTCCCTCAGCTTCCTGAGTAGCTAGGACTACAGATGCATGAAACCATGCCCAGTTAAGTTTTGTATTTTTTGTAGAGATGGAGTCTCACTATGTTGCCCAGGCTGGTCTTGAACTCCTGAGCTCAAGTGATCCACCTGTCTCGACCTCCCAAAGTGCTGGGATTACAGGTGTGAGCCACCATGCCCAACCCTCCTTGGATCTTGTGGGGAGCTTGTGAAGGTGAATTTCTAGATTCTCCAAATGTTAGACAGTGACCAGGAAAGGGAGACACTGCAGTCTTGCCAGAGGAGCCCAGATTCAACAGATGCTCAGCAGTGAGAGGAAATAAATTAGCCCTTTCTTGTTTATGTCATGTCTTTGTCCCTGTGCCTCCATTGTAGAATGCTTTCATCTATGAATGTGTTTTTCAAGCTAGAAATTACAGAGATCCAGATGTTCCTAAGGAGTCTTCTCCATTTGGCTTCTTTTTTGGTTATAAAGATGGACGTTTTATATTCAGGTCTATTTCCTTGCTAGTCATAAGCTGATGGATAAACCTGGAGTTCACACTACCCAGAATGACTTGGCTTTGACAGCATCTTATTATCGTGGCTTTAATTAAGGACCAGCATTTGTGTGGTGGCGAATTTTCTCCAGATCTTATTCCTGGAGATACCTTAATGATACCACTGCCCTGTGAATTGCACTGGCTTCCTGTCTGTTTCTCAATCTTGCCAGGGCCTTTCCTACCCCAGGGCCTTTCCTCATGTTGTTCCCTCTGCCTGGAATATTCCTGTCCAGCAACTCGGGCGACTCATGCTCTTCCTTCAAATATCAGTTCAGGGGCTGCCGACTGGAGTTGCTCTGTTGGTATAAATTCCCTACTCCATCCTATTTATTCTATATAGCTCTTAGGAGGATTCAAATGCTTAAACAAATCTTTAGACATACACTTAATGGATATTAGCTATAATAATGTTTGTTATATTATTAGTTAGGATAAGTGATATTAGTTCCATCAACAAATAAATCCCCACATCTCAAGGGCCCAACACAATAAGTTTATTCTGCACTTGTCTAAAAATCCATTTTTGGTCAATGCAGGGGCTGTGCTTCATGCAGACATCAGGGTTCCAGGCCCCTTCCACTGTGTGGTTCCATCATCTTCTAGGGCCTCAGGGTGTACCATCGAATTGTTTGCATCAACTGGCAGTTGAGAGAAAAGAGGGTAGAAAATTCTGCAAGAGTCCAGCCTGGAAGTAGTGGGTGTCCTGTCTTTCCTTTGGAAAAAGTTTAGCAGTTCGTTGTAAAAATAAATATACACTTACTATGTTATAAGTCAGTCCCACTCTTGGCTACCTACTCCAGTAAAAAAAAGAAAAAAAAATGGCCCCAGTCGGTTACCAGGGTTAGGATTATGTAGTCCAGCTGTAAGTCCAGGAAGAAGAAGAGGACCATGGTTATTGGTGAATCACTAAGCTTTTCTGCCATATTATTACAATTATAACAGTTATTCCCAATTCCCATACTGCATTTTAACAACCCACCTGAAAAGTACTCTGCCCTTGCAGATTCCCTTCTTGCTCATCAAGCTTATCGGCCTGAGGTCATATTTCTTCAGAATTTTGAATCATAAGCACAGTTAAGTGTTCATCACATAAGGTAATAGCTATTTCTTCTTAAGTCATTTTATCTGAGGTAATGGCTAGTAATGGGTTAATATATAATTGTCCATAGGACTATTTGCATTTTGAAATAAGACTCATGGAGAAAAGAGAAACTGAGTTAGAGGGAGGAGATATTCAGGCTTTTGGCAGGTGGCAGCCTTGACCTTTCAGGTAAAATCCAACAAGAGACCTTGGTGGCAATTCATGCGTTCTTCTTTCCAGGTGTAATGGTAACTTCCGGGTAGGGAAGGCTGCCTCTTTGCCTCCATGAACTGGGACTTTCTACTGCCCACACTGTAGCCTCTTTTATTCTCCCCTCTGCGGACTGCTAAGAGAGAGCTCTCTGGCATACAAAATAGGCCTCGGACTTACTTATCAGGGTGCTTTTTTTCATTTCACGGAGCCCTCCCTAGCCAGATATTCATGTCGCAGATGTATGAGCTCCTGCAGTCATTATCAGTCACTGAATGCTTAACAGATATTTAATGAATGGCCTTTATGAGCAAGGGAGACATCACATTCTGTAATGGTGGTTGTGTGTGTGTGTGTGGGGGGGCGGTGCATGCATTTTTGGTTTCGTTTATTTCATTTTTGGAGTTTATGAAATGTCTTAACTGTTAAGTCACAGAAAAGGTTTCCCACATAAAAAACATAAAATCTGTTCTATCTGATCTGCTTTTATGCATTTTCTAAGCCCCTGGTTTTCTAATTAGGGGGAAAGAAGAGGAAGTTTTATTCCCATACCCATTATAGCATGTGACCATGTTTCAATTATATTTTTCTTTTGGCTGGATAAGGGTAATGAATAGATCTTTATCAAATAATTTGATAGACATTGTTATATCCAGCAACTTTTGCTAATACGATGCACTTGCAATCTCATCTGTGTTTGAAGTTTGCGCTGACATCTGCAGAAACTCAGCGAGAAGCTCCCCAGGGATCATCTCTGGTATTTATGACCTGCATCTCTACGTTGTTTTGCAGAAGTGAAAGCTGCATGTGACCATTCCTTTTGTTGGCAACTCAAGCCAACAGACCCTAATGGCTGATTGGATAAAGGAGCAATAACAGCCTCAATACAGTGGGGTGAGATGCTGAAGTCAAAGACTGATGTAAAAGTGGCAAATGGTCGAAATACAGCCCCTTAAATTGTCCATGCAGTAAATAATGATGTCCCCCCAGAATTGGAGCAGCTCATTCTTTATGGCTGAGCACCAGATAAAATAGTAGGGGACTTGTGTGCTGGGTCTTTCTTGCATAAAGAAATACCTAAGACTGGGTAATTTATTTTAAAACACAAAACAAAACAAAAAAAGGTTTAATTGGCTTACATTTCTTCAGGCTGCACGAGTACGACACCAACATCCACTCAGCTTCTGAGGAAGCCTCAGGAAGCTTATAAGCATGGCAGAAGTTGAAAGGAGAAGCCAGGCTGGGCGCAGTGGCTCATGCTTGTAATCCCAGCACTTTGGGAGGCTGAGGCGGGCAGATCAGGAGGTCAGGAGTTCGAGAGCAGCCTGAACAACATGGTGAAACCCTGTCTCTACTAAAAATACAAAAATTAGCCAGGTGTGGTGACGCGCGCCTGTAGTCCCACCTACTCGGGAGGCTGAGGCAGGAGAATCGCTTGAACCGGGAGTCGGAGGTTGCAGTGAGCTGAGATTGCATCACCACACTCCAGCCTGGGCAATAGAGCAAGACTCTGTCTCAAAAGAAGAAGAGGAAGGGAGAGGAGGAGAAGCCAGTGTCTCACATGGTGAGAGAGGGAGGGGGGGTGGCGGGGTGCCACACTTTTAAATAACCAGATCTCATGAAAACTCACGATGGCAAGGACAGCACCAAGCCACAAGGGATCTATCCCTATCACCCAACCACCTCCACTAGGCCCTACCTCCTACACTAGGGATTATAATTCAACAAGAGATTTGGCAGGGACATATATTCAAACTAATCAAATGTGTTTCATGATCTTTTTTTAAATATATATTTGTATGTGTGTAATCAAATGTAGTCAGCCCAGCAAGATGTAGGCTCACAGAAAAGGAGTTTCATAAAGCAATGGCATCTTCAGTTCTGTCATCCAGTACTGGGTCTATGCACATTGGGTGGAATTATAGGAAGAATTACTTGCACCAACCAGAGTGTTCCATCCATCTACTGGTCTATGTCATGGTTTTATACAGCTGAAATCAGCCAAAATAAAAGTTGCATGGTGTGACTTCCACAGTGGTCATGGGTGGAGCACTTGCAACGTGTCAGACACCAGGCTAACCCCTTTACAAGTGTGACATCGTTTTATCTTCTAAAGAACCCAGTGAGTGAGGTAGTATCATTGTGTCCATTTTATAGATGAGTATTTTAAATCACTGTGAGATTAAATAATGTGCTCAGATAAGTGGTGAGCAAAATAACAATTTGAACCAAGGGCTGGCTGCCTCCAAAGTGTGCACTGCTGTGTTATGCTGCCTGGTGAGTCATCCCTGGTAACCCACTCTAGGCAAGAAAATTGTTAGAACTGAGCTAAACCCAGAAAGGAAGTTTGATTTCCCTTTTCTTTTGTAAATTGGAGTCTCCCTGTCGCAGCTTCTCTCCCTCCTAAGTGTGTGCTTTCAACAGGTCCTAAATAAAATGATTGTTACTCTTCAGATTTAGTTCCCAGAGCTTCTTTTTTCCTAATATCAAAACCTATTACTTAGTTCTCTTCCTCATCCTTTTATGCTGTTAACTCAGGAAAGATGAGGAGCTCTCCAAAGCTATATTTCCCGGTGTGTTGGAGTTGCTGAGATTCTTGCAAATGGTATTGCAACTCACCACGGTGCTTTCTTCTGTCCTCAAAGATGAGCCGAGTGGCTTTGGCCACACAATATTTAATATGCACACTGTTATCAGAAATTAGACACCCCATCTTACCCACCCCCACAACTTCTACATTATGAAGTAATGGTCTTACTGAAATTCAAAGGAGAGATGGGGAGAGGAAAAGGAAGGAAAGAAGGAAGGGAGAAAGTGAGGCAGAGAAGAAAGGAGTGGGAAGGAGAAAGGGAAGGAAGAGAGGGAGGGAGACAGAAAGAGAGAGAGGAAAGGAGGGAGGGAGGCAGGAGAGTACCCTGTTACCCACCTGTCCCCTGATGTCTTTCTTTAGAACATCCTAGAACAAAATGGCAGAGGAAATTGCATTGGCTTTCCAGTTGGAGCCCATCCCTTCTTGGCTGTGTGATTGAGGCAACTCATTTAGGTTCCCCGAGCCTCAGCTCTGTCATATGTAAGTGGCAAAAATAACAGCATTTCACCCTAAAGAATTGTCAGCAGGATTAAATGGGATCACATATTTAATCGATATGGCATAGGATAGGTACCCCCTAAATTTACTTTCCCGGTGAAGGGCTTTAGGTCTTTTCTACTCATACCTATTGTGAATTTCTCATTCAGCTGCAAGATCTCTAAAGGCATGGATGATGCCTTCTATTTCTTTTTTTTTTTTTTTTTTGAGACGGAGTCTCGCTCTGTCACCCAGGCTGGAGTGCAGTGGCCGGATCTCAGCTCACTGCAAGCTCCGCCTCCCGGGTTCATGCCATTCTCCTGCCTCAGCCTCCCGAGTAGCTGGGACTACAGGTGCCCGCCACCACGCCCGGCTAGTTTTTTGTATTTTTTAGTAGAGACGGGGTTTCACCGGGTTAGCCAGGATGGTCTCGATCTCCTGACCTCGTGATCTGCCCGTCTCGGCCTCCCAAAGTGCTGGGATTACAGGCGTGAGCCACGGCGCCCGGCCGATGCCTTCTATTTCTTTAGGAAGCGTTCTTCTCCCACTCCTGCCCCAAATGGCACACTCGGAGTCCTTGCTTCATTCCCATGATACGACAAAATCAGCGTGTTTGACTGACTCATCCTCTGTTCAGAGGCTGTAACAATGTTTAATTACCCTTTTGATCAGAAAGTTCATCCTTATCTCTTAGGTCTCTTCTGCTATAATTTATCCTTATTTTTGCCTGTTCAGTCCTGGATGTAGTATATGTCCTTATTTTAAAGACATCATTGAAAAGAAGGGGGAAGGGTAAGAAAGGGGGAAAAACAACAATTTAATAGAAGCTCGGGCATTTATATGAAGTGCGAGAGACTGAAAGGATGAAGAGAGAGAGGAGAGCCTGAGACCCTTCATCACGGTAGATCACAATGAACCCTCCACCATCCCAAAACTGTATTTTGAGAAACATTTCAAGATTCTTACTTTTTTTTTTTTCGAGACAAGAGTCTCACTCTGTTGCCCAGGCTGGAGTTCAGCGGCACAATCTCAGCTCACTGCAAGCTCCACCTCCTGGGTTCACGCCCTTCTCCTGCCTCAGCCTCCTGAGTAGCTGGAACAACAGGCGTACACCACCAAGCCCGGCTCA
>NW_016819821.1:850191-873170 GCF_001698545.2 Rhinopithecus bieti | reverse complement strand
TTTTTTTTTTTTTATTTTCAGTAGAGACAGGGTTTCACCGTGTTAGCCAGGATGGTCTCGATCTCCTGACCTTGTGATCTGCCCTCCTCAGTCTCCCAAAGTGTTGGGATTATAGGCGTGAGCCACTGCGCCTAAAAAAATACAGAGTTCAACTATGATTCTGGAAGAAAAGCTGCTTTTGCTATTTGTTTAATCTAGAGTCTATACCCGGGAGAGCCAAATGCATTGGCGAGTTAAGCTGCTTTGCTTCAGAATATTAAATTCATTTCTCAAATGTTTGACTTCATGTCAGTGGAGTTTGTCATCAGACCAGGCTGTGTTTAAGTCCCAGCTCTGCCTGCTACTTGTCTGTCAAGCCTCTGTGCAAGTTGCTTTTGTTCTTAGAATCTCACCTGGAATGCAGGTGACAACAACCTCACAGGAATATGTAGAGATTAAATGATTTAATAGAAGTAAGAGAAGCTCACCTCGCTGTCTCCATGGTAAATAGTCAACACACGTTTACTGCATTGGCATCTCAATTTTGCAAAGTCCAAGCAAAAGCAAAATGCAGAGTAGCTCCAAATCTGGATGGAAAGAGGAGAGGTAATCATGGGGTGGGTGTCAGGTAGAGAGACCCAAAGGTCTCTCGGGTCATTGACATGTCCAATGAGCTGCAGGACAGATAAACAAAGGCACACTTTCCACTCAGAGTTGAAGTCACAAAGGCCGATAGTTTCTGCTTGGAGAGGAATGAAAGGTGGCTCACGTGGCTAGGCAGCATGCATGCCAGGCCCTCCAGGCTCCACATTTGGTGTCGGATCCAGAGAGTATCCTGGGAGCACGTGTGCAGCTCTGCCGGGACACTTTGTCCCAGATGTGCACAGCTGTGAGCCTCTGAGGGCTGAGAGCCAGGGCTTTCTGTGGGAGGTATATTGTGCTCCTCTCCCTTCCCCATTGGAGCTGACGGAGCCTTGCACAGGCTCCTGCTGTGCCGAGCTAGGACAGTGGCCACGTCACAGAGACAGGCACATGATGTCCCCAGGCGCTCCAAACAGCACCAAGACCTCCTTTTTAACAGTCCAACCCTCTGAGGCACGCCTTTGCCTTTCAGTCTTAGGAACATCTCAGCCCCACTCCCCAAGTGGCCTGGCAAGACCTCCGTCCATCACATTGGCCTGGCTGTGGTTGAGGAATCATCTGGAAGAGGCACATTCATTGTGTTAGCCTGAGGTTCATCTCCATTTCCAGAGGAGATGCTAATAACCCCAGACATGAGACAAATTGCTTCCTTTGATGCATCCTCCTGTCTGGTTAGGAAATGGCAGAGGTAGGAATCTTTGATGCAGGGCTAGATGCACAGCAGCTGCAGGGCCTTCAGAAGGTTTTGGAAAAACTAGAAGGCCCTCTCAATGACTTCATCCCACTTTACCTTGCCACAGTGACTTTGGGTGACCTTGAGCCTTTTGACTGGGTCCAGGAAATACCACAGCTGCAGAGATGTTGATCATTCTCCCCCTGAACACATAAATGGGCTGTTACCAAAGTGCAAGGTTTTATTCAAGCACAACACAAGCGGATTTTTCTTTTGAAAATGGAATGGGATTGTGGACTCTTGTTTCCATTTATTTTCTGTTATCACCATTTTGGATTTCTGCACTCCTGAAGTCAATCTTCCTTGTGTCTTGACAAAAATTTCATGACATCTTCCCCTTTCATTGTTTCTCCTATTTATTTATTCACTCAACAAATGTTTACTGAGGTCCTGTGATATGCCAGGCACTTTTCTAGATACCAGGAAGATAGCAGTGAGCAAAACAGACAGATATCCCTGCCCTCATGGAGCTGATACTCTAGTGTAGGAAGCCACGATAAACAAAAGAAACAAGTGAAACCTGCGGAATGTCCGATGGCGTAAGTGCTTGGAGAACAGGCAGACTTACAAAGGAGGGAAGATGGTCTGGACATTTGAGCAGAGGTTGGAAGGAGTGAAGTAACCACCCAGAGAGCACTGCAGATGGAGAGAACAGCAGGTACAAAGGCCCTGGGACAGAGCGTTTAGAGGACCCGCATGGCTGGAGCAGGGTGAGCCCATGGGGACAATAGGAGAGAAGTCAGAGAGGGGGATATAGAATTAGGTCCAAGATTACAGCTGGATAGAGACATCATTAACTATGGTGCACTCAAAAGATGGCCTGAGCCTGGAAATAGCTCCATTCTTTTTGAGCAATGCCACTAAGTTGTGAGTAAAGGACACGGGCCCAGCTGGCAGGCACCAGGTTCCTCGGCTGTGCACATTCCCACATCCACTTCTGTAGCAGTTCCTATTTGCCAGGCACTGTTTCTGCACTGTGTATATAATCACTCATTTGACCCTCACCACACACTTGTCAGATGGGTGCTGTTACCCATTTTCCAGATGAGGCTCAAAGCAGTTAAGTCACTGTCACAGGTTTCATAGCTGGTAAAGTGAGGAGTTAGAATTGAAATGAGGCAGATGGCCTCCAGGGTGCATGCTGTCACTCGTGGAGCCATATCTACCTCTCTTTTGCTAACACAACAATGATACCTGTAGGAATACATACTCTTTACATGTGAACACACATAGCATGCTGTTACATGTAGTATGGGCTCTGATTTTAATACATGTTTTAGGAAGACAGAAGTTAAGACAGTAGCTATTTGCAAGAAGTTGTGGAACCATTCAAAGGATCAGTTCTAAAGCTGTTTAAAAAAGTAGGGTGGGGAATGGGACTTCTTGGCTTCAAATCCTGGCTCAGCCTCTTACTATTGTGAGACCCTGGACAAGGAATCTTGCCAGTCTGAGACTCAGTCACTGCAGCTGTGAAACAGAGATAGACAAGTAGGTATTTCATGAAGATGTGTTAAGGATAAATGAAATCATGTATCTCAAAGTCCTGGCACAGAGGAATAAATCAGGAAATTTCAGCTCTGATCATCACCGTCAACTTACCATTATTGTTGTTGTCATCTAAAGTTTCCAGGACTCGGGTTAAGATGCACTGGGTCCTCAGGATGGAGCTGGGTGGTCCCCGGGGGCCAGATCAGATTTCTGATCATGAGTCTGTTTGCCTCGCCATTGATTTTCTGCGTGACCTTTCATCACGTTGCTACTTTACCCGCCTTTGTACTCATTCTCCACCGACGAGGCACTTAACCCTTCCAGAAGGATGTGAGGAGGCGGAATAATCGTTTGTAAAATCATGCTGACATTTTGGGGTGGACGGTGCTGAGGAACTGTGAAGCAGAGTGTTTCCCTTCCAATCACCCTCCTAGTTCGATTGGTACTCGTCTCGGAAAGGTCACTGTTGTGGCTTAAGAGTTTCCCGTGACACTCGAGCTGCAGCTTAAATGAATTGTTCCTGAAATCTTGTCTTGTGGTACTCGTCACCTCAGTCTTCCTCCTTGCTTCTGGAATTCAGTGGGGAAATTGCAAGGGCTCCATCTCAACTCCCGCTGTTAAGCTGCAGGAGGTCATCTGAGACCCACTTTACCTAAATGCCATGGTCCCCAAATGGCAGTGGACAGATGACCACTGGCATACACCATGCTCTTAGGGGACACATAGAAGAGCCTGGAGATTTTAATAGTCATGTATATATTTATCTATATTGGAGAAATGTAACTAGCATATCAAACCAATGATGCAAATTTTTAGAATTAAATTTGTATATGAAAAATAAAAGTGAGTTGCTTTTAAAGAATATTAAGAAGTCTGGGTGTGGTGACACCTCTGCAATCCCAGCACTTTGGGAAGCTGAGATGGGGGATCGCTTGAGCCCAGGAGTTTGACACCAGCCCTAGCAATATGACAAGACTCTGTACCTATTAAAATAAAACGTAAAATTTAAAAGAATATTAAGCAAACCACGTAAATGGTACATAGCTAGGACAGAAACCCCTCCTTGTGGCTCTTAGATGACTAAAATTGGCAAAAGCACATGCTGTAGATAACCCATGTGGGCACTTTTAAAAGCCGTAATTGCCAAAGCTGTAATTGCCAATAGCTTTGGCAATTACCACTTTTAAAAGTTTATACCTTTCTACATGTTGTTGGACATGTTAGCCACTTCACCTCTGCTTACTTTGCTGACTAAATTCTATGCTAGAGCCTTGTTTTAGCACTCACATTCCACACTGTGGAATTCAGTAGCTTAAGATGGGTCACCTGCCTTGAACACTGTCCGAAGTCTTTTAATACTGGAAGGACCCCCCATGATAAAACCACTTTAAATCTCTGTTCAAAAACCTTGTTAAGCCCTCTGTTCAAATTTATTGTTTCCAACGGTTCTGTAGTAAGAAATACAGGCTTTTCTGAGAGCCATTTCTCCAGCTATCTCCTGTAAGGCAGTTTGTACAAGTTGTAAATCATTCGGTCGTTGTTACAAGAAGCCATAATGAAATCGTCGGCAACACCAGGCTTGTAGCTAGAACTGAGAATAGCTGTTGAGAGAGGGGTATTCCATTCCCCTTTAAAATCAGAGTGGAAATTTACTGCCTTCTCCACAACCTCTGTATAACACTCTGTAACTAATAAAATTCCTGCCCGCGTGATCCATGAGTTTTATTTCTAAGTCAAATCATGTGGCGTGCATGCGTGTATATCCATTTTCCACTCTGAGCTGATTCAAACACTGTTGATGACTATTTATGACTTTTACTATTTTACTCTGAGATTTTAGGGGGATCCCAAACCAAGTGTCTCTATGCAGTTTACCAAGTTTTTTGAAGATGCCTAGAGCTCAACTTGACTTCCCAGGGTTTCTTTAAGCCATGTTGAAAGCCAGAGACCATAAACCATAGACCCCTAGGTCTATTGTATGTTGAGCAGAGAAGATAAACTGATGTAATACAAATGTCAGCTAATTACAAAAATCAGTTCTTGTAACAACGCGAAAGAGGATCTGGGTTTAAATGAGATAAACAAGCAGGGTTGTGTGTTCCTCATTTTTAGATGGCAAGCTGAAATGTCACAGGGTGTGCTCTCAGCTGTCAGCCTCTAATCTAATTAGACAGGATAATTGGGGAGGCTGAGCTTGCTGACGGTTGACAAACATATTAGTCTAATTTCATTCACTCTAATATGACTCTGGCAACCCTGAGCTTCTCTTGTCACCACGTCAGCCATGAAGGATTCTGCATGCAAAGACAAAACTCCGGTTTGGTTTCAGTGATGGTTTCTGGGTATAGAGATTGTTTCTAAAGGGAAAGTGTGGGAGGTGGGGCAGGGTGGGGCTGGCATGCAATCCAAACTGTAAAAGCAAACTAACAGAAAGGATGGTTTGGGATTTGTATGAAGTAGAAGTGTAAACTAACTGCTAAATAGTTATCAAAGAATATCCCTTTTGTTATGTTTAAGGACACGCAGTGAACAGAGCTCAAGTTGACAGCACGCTGCCTCTTAGAGACCTATTGGCACAAATCACTAAGAATGATTTATCACAGTCTTTGAAGTTATTCATCTGCCAGGCTGATCGTCAGCCAGGATGCCCTGCATTGGCCTTCTGGCTATCTGACTGGTGGGTCGTCAGCTCCTGGGCTATCTTGGCTATTATATATTTTTAATAGCTCCCCTGTTGCATTAATTTTTATTTTTAGTTTGCTGCCATAAACTACCACAAATTTAGTAGCTTAAAACTGCACACACTTATTATCTTACAGTTCTGTAGGTCTGAAATCAGGGTACAGTGTGATTCAGCTGGTTCCTCTCATGGAGTCTCACGTAAACACAACCAAAGTGGCAGCAGGGCTGTGTTTCTTTTCTGCAGGTTCTAGACCTGAGTCTGTTTCCGAGCTCATTCAGGTTGTTGGTCAAATTCAGTTCCGTGCAGTTGTAGGACTGATGTCTCCATTTCTTTGGTGACTGTCAGCCAGGAGTGGGTGTTTGCTAGAGGCCACTCACATTCCTTCTCATGCTTGCCACACACTTCTCTTCCAGTCGCATCAGCTGCTATGATTTTAACGTGTTCCCTGAAACTTAATCCTCAATGCAACAGTGTTGGAAGGTGGGAACTTTAAGAAGTAATGAGTTCATGAAGGTTCTGCCCTCACAAATAGATTAATGCTGTTGTTCCAGGAGTGGGTTAGTTATCAACAGAATGTATTCTTGATAAAACGATGAGTTCTACCCTCTTCCGCACCCTCTCTTGCTCTTCTATCATCTGCCATAGTATGATACAGCAAGAAGGTCCTTACCAGATGCTGGTACCTTGTTACTGGACTTCTCAGCCTCTAGTACTGTGAGAAGTAAATTTGTTTTCTTTATAAATTACCCATCTGTGGTATTCTGTTACAATAACACAAAACAGACTAAGACAGTGGATCAAGTACGTTTCGTGCTTCAAATCAATTTCCTCTTCCGCCACATCTCTCTGACTCCAGACAAATAAAGTTATCTGCTTTTAATGGTTCATGTAATTAGATTGGGACAGTATAGGTAATCCAGGAAAATCTCTATATTTTAAGGTCTGTTACCTTAGCTACATCTGCAAAGTCTGTTATTCACGAGGGATTAGGGTGTGGACATCTCTGGGGAAAGAAGGGATAAATTGAGTGACTTCCAGGTAATTTATACATACGTGAAAGTATTTTATCTTCATATAGTTTAAACATTCTCCCCTAAGTCTTATTTATATCAATAATTTTAGGTTAACAAGTGTTTTATTTTCCATAAATAGCACAAAGTTGAATTTTGGCCCAGACACAGTATCCCAACTACCATTCATTACTCCAAATTGGTAGGTTTCTAAATAATGACATTCCAAAAGTAAAGGAGAAGGTCTAACACTATTGTGGCTGAAGAGATCTCTCAGGCCTCCTTGTAACCTCTCAGTCCTGTGGGCTCAGAGATATTTATACTTCAGAGCTCTGGGCATTGGTTTAACTACTCAAATATGATAGTTTAGTTTTATGGAAAAGGAACCAAGATTGTTATACCACCTACACATTATCACAACTGCAATAAGTATGGAGAGGGACCCCACAAACTTAAGGGTAAGGGAGCACTTCAAGGATGCTGGCTGCGTGGTGAAATACGCAGCAATGATAAAAATGGGAAAAGCACTGGCCTTGAGCAGGGACTTCAGGGAACAGTCAAGTGACCATAAGTGTCATCTGGCATGGTTAGCAGAATGCTTCCTTACAGCGATGCTTAACCCCAGCAGATTGGAGAGGCAACTGTTTCACCCTAGTCCCTGCCAAGGAATCAGAAATCAAACCCTCAGTGTGGAAATTTTATTTCACATGTCCCCACAGCATCCTTGGGACTCAGGAAAGAACAGATGCAGAAAATGATTAAGTAATTCATCAAAGATGACATCATGGCAAAAACAGTTCAAAACTCAGGACTCCTATTTGCAGATAGTGGAGGATGCTTTCTAGGGAGAGTTACCAGCAGGTGGTGATTTGCCCTTTTCCTTAATTTCCATTTCTGTCTCTCAGTGAACTAATTGGAGACTAACCTTACAAGATTCTGCAAAAAGAACAACTGCCAAGTGTTTCAGATTGGAATTTACCTAGATTGTGTTCTCCCTGGGGTGTTGTTTCTTTTAAACTGGAGATAAATTTGAATCATGCCTCCTATCTGATGTGAACAGCTTCGTTTCTTTCATTGCCTGATGACTGGCACTATGGATGGGTGGGTGAATGAATGGATGAATGGATGGATGGATAGGTGGGTGGGTAGAGAAACAGATGGCTGGAAAGATGGATATAATAAATAGCTATAACTCAATGTGTCTTTACCTATGTCTGGATGGCATGTTCAACTTAACTGTGTAGCCAGAACGTAATTACATCAGCATTACTGTCATTGCTATTGCACTGTAAAGACACAGGTTAAAAAACAGTACTTTTGCTTTAAGAAGAAATATAACCAAATTCAGTTGGCTCTCTGTATCTCTCTATATCTCACATCCTCCGATTAGCCACCAGCAGATCAACAATGTGCTAAAGTCCTCATTAAACATTGATGATGTATATGGAAACTAATTTTACCATAGGCTAATTGATAAAAACCAGGGTTAAATTACTATGGCATATTTGTACTCACAAAAACATCACCAAACTTCTAAATGAAGACCCTGAAATGCTTTTAATATCAAATTGAAATAAATGTGAGTTCTACACATATTTTAAAAGATTAATAAAACATGCATGATGATAATTTACCCACTTATTCCAACTCAGGGTCAATGGTAGTCATAGCCAACTCAGCAGGCATGAGGTGGGGACCAGTCCTGAATGGGACACCATTCCATCACAAGGGACACTCGCACCTACCCACACTCACACTGGGATGCAGACATGCCAGTTCACCTAACATGCACATCTTTGGGATGTGGGAGGAAACCGGAGGATGTGGAGAAAACCCAGGTGGACTTTAGGAGAATATGCAAATTTCACACAGACAGTGGTCCTGGTGGGAATCAATTTTTTTTCTCATCAACATTATAACTAAGCAACATTGAATGAAACAACATTGAGGATCTGCTATATTTGAAAATAAAATAAAATACAACAATAAAATAATACAAATTTTAAAATACAGTATAACAACTATTTACATAGAATTTACATTATATTAGGTATTATAAATAATCTAGAGATGATTGATTGAAAGGAGGGGTGTCCAATCTTTTGGCTTCCTTGGGCCACCCTGGAAGAAGAAGAATTGTCTTGGGCTACACATAAAATACACTAACAATAGCTGATAAACTAAAAAAAATCACAAAATATCTATGTTTTAAGAAGGTTTACAAATTTGTGTTGGGCCACATTCAAAGCCATCCTGGGCCGCATGCAGCCCATGGGCTGAGGATTGGACAAGCTTGACTTAAAGTATACAGGAGGATGTTCTTTGGTTACATAGAAATTCTACACCATTTGTTTTATAAAAGAATTGAGCATCCTTGGATTTTAGTATCCAAGGGAGGTCCAGGAACCAATCCCCCATGGAAACAAAGGGAAAACTATAATATAACATATATGTAACCACGACTAAAAGAACAAAGGAATCTATACCTAGAAAAGCTATAATGTGTTCAGGCACTCACGCCTGTAATCCCAGCACTTTGAGAGGCTGAGGCGGGTGGATCACTTGATGTCAGGACCAGCCTGGCCAACATGGAGAAACCTGTCTCCACTAAAAATACAAAAATTAACCAGGCATGGTGGTGCACACCTGTAATCCCAACTACTTGGGAGGCTGAGGCAGGAGAATCACTTGAACCCAGGAGACAGAGGTTGCAGTGAGCTGAGATCATGCTACTGCGCTCCGGCCTGGGTGACAGAGCAAGATTCTGTCTCAAAAACAAAAAAAAAAGAGAAAAGAAAAGCTGTTATGTACATATTGCCTTAATTGTTCCAGGCAGATAAACCATTTTTGTGTTCTTTGAATAGCTTATTTCTTCCCTTGGAGCCAGAATCCAAAAAGGGCTACACTGTTAGATGTTGTTCATCAGAATACTGCCAGGTGATAATTAATAGTCATTGTTTCGCTCCACCTTCTTTGCCACCACACGCAAACATGCATGCATACCCTCAGCGTGATGAATACTGTGCTGTCTCGTGTTCATGACATTTTGCTTTGTGTCTGTTTTGGATGTCAAGTAACCACTGACTGGGCTCTGGTGAAAGAGTAAAAAGAGGATGACTTTTAATATGGAAAGGTGATTTTTTTTCTTTTTCTTTTTCTTTTCTTTTCTTTTTTTTTTTTTTTTTCTTTTTTGGTGAGATGGTGTCGTGCTGTGTCACCCAGGCTGGAGTGCAGTAGTGCGATCTCAGCTCCGCCTCCCGGGTTCAGGCAATTCACCTGCCTCAGCCTCCCCAGCAGCTAAGACTACAGGGGCACGCCACCATGTCCAGCTAATTTTTGTATTTTAATAGAGACAGGGTTTCACCATATTGGCCAGGCTCATCCTGAACTCCTGACCTCGTGATCTGCCCACCTCGGCCTCCCAAAATGCTGGGATTACAGGCGTTGAGCCACCGTGCCCAGCCAGGAAAGGAGATTTTTAGCATTCCTGGTTAGGAATTCGAATGCATTTTCCTGCCCTGGGTATTTCTTCTCACCATTTTCTTTCCAATGGTGGATTATTCTTTCACAACTGCTCCTTCAAAGGACCTCTCCCCATCTGACTCATGCCCTGCTGATTCAGAGATGCTAGTGGGCTCATGAGAGCTGGGCAAGAGTGAGGGATGCACTTCAGGGTCCTTGCTCAGAGCAGTGATGGCATGTGGGCCAGTGCCACACTGTAGTCACTATTCATGCCAGTGACGGGTCTGGCCCTTTGCAAAAGTATTGCAATTATTACTTCTTATCATTCCAACAACCGTTTCAAGTAGAAGTTACCATCCCCATTTTTCAGATTAGAAATCCAAGTCCAAGATTACTAGTAAGTGGGGAACCAACTCCAATGCCATGTGTTTGCTGAAACCTTCTGATATCCCAGGTGGAGTTGCTTGCTCGTGTCTTGGTGATATCTCCATACTTTGTGCACTTCTCCACGAGAGCACTGCAGTGGTTGATTGACATCTGAAACCCATACTTAAGTTGTCCTTTTTGTCTGTGTTCAAGGGATGCAGTGCTTTGCACGTATTAGTCATGCAGTAAATTTTTACTGAACAAATATGGTTCAAAAGACCATAAGCCTATATTTGAAGGGTTTCTCCACCATTGAAGACATAGGAAGAAAATTCCTGCCAAGCAAAACACACCTAAATCTCTACCCTTTTGCTCCCAGACATCCAACACGTATTTTTCTCATCAACCTTCTTAAAGATAATATTTGTTTTCTTTTATGTTTATGTACGTATTTTCTTACCCATAAATACCCCTCAAAGATGGTGGGAAGTTAAAAAATATTCTGGATTAATTTTGTGCCATGATCAAAATAATTTTTTTTTTTTTTGAGTTGGAGTTTCACTCTTGTTACCCAGGCTGGAGTGCAATGGTGTGATCTTGGCTCACTGCAACCTCCGCCTCCTGGCTTCAAGCAATTCTTCTGCTGCAACCTCCCAAGCAACTGGGATTACAGGCACCCACCACCATGCCCAGCTAATTTTTGTATTTTAAATAGAGACAGGGTTTCACCATTTTGGTCAGGCTGGTCTCGAACCTGATCTCAGGTGATCCACCTGCCTTGGTCTCCCAAAGTGCTGAGATTACAGGCATGAGCCACCATGCCCGGCCAATCAAAATAAAATTTAAAATAGCACTCTGGCATGTCTAGTGGCCTGCCATTTACTCCCATCTGGAATATTCAGCTCAAATTCCTCTGTCCTGAGCCAAGGGACAGAGAATGATGTGCCCTAATTCTTAGTGTGTCTGCATTGCAAGCCATCCTCATTCCTTCCTCCACTCAGTAACTACTTATTGTGCATCTGTGTTGCTAGGTTCTAGGGTATGATGGTGGGCAAAAAAGATTTAGAGGCTGGGCGTGGTGGCTCACGCCTGTAATCCCAGCACTTTGGGCGGCCGAGGTGGGTGGATCACTTGAGGTCAGGAGTTCGAGACCAGCCTGGCCAACGTGGTGAAACCCCATCTCTATTAAAATACAAAAATTAGCCAGGCGTGATGACGGGCACCTGTAATTCCAGCTATTTGGGAGGCTGAGGCAGAAGACTTGCTTGAAGCCAGGAGGCGGAGGTTGCAGTGAGTCGAGATTGTGCCCATGCACTCTAGCCTGGGCAATAAGAGCGAGACTCCATCTCAAAAATAAAAAAAAAATGGGTTCGGAATCTCCCCTCACAGAGTTTACCATCTAGTAGAAGCGGGACTGCATATATAATTTGTGGATCTCTGGGCAGAATGAAAATATAGAGCCTGTTGTTATTAAGACTTGCAAGATGGTGGCCATAGAGTATTACACCAAGCAGGGGGCCCTGCACAACTGCACAGGCCACAGTCCACGAAGCCAGCCCTGGGTGGAGGAGACAGACATTGACATGGACACAAATCTATAATCATAATCATGATTAGGATGGGTGCTAGAAGCGATTACATATAAGCTCTTGGATCCCGTACTATGCCAACATTGAGTCTTGCCCAGAGTAGATGCTTAAAAAATGTTTAATTAATTGACAGCTTCAAATGTCCCAACATTACAGAAAGGATTTCCTTGGAAAAAGCATGGTGAATTGTTAAACTAATAATAGCTAAACTATATTGACTGCACAATCAGTGCCAGACGTTGCATTAGGCCCCTCTTATGCTTGCGTCATTGAATCACCACATGGTCCCATGTGTTATTATGATATTATTCTTACTTTTCAGATGAAGGAACAGGTTTTAAGAGATTGGGGAACTTGCCCAAGGCTCACTTACCTAATAAAGGGTGAAAAGCTGGAAGCCAACCATTATCTAAGCCTGACGCCTAAGCCTGTGCTTTTAAGTACAACGCTGCATGTCTCCTCAAGGCCAAAAGCAAATATTTAACCTCTCTCCATCATGCCAACCATGCCCCACTTCTTGAGGAGTTCTCAAGTTTATTTTGATTCTGGTTAAATTGAATTAGCCAACATTTATTGAGCCCAGCCTCTGGCTCCATACCTCTGTGTCGTCGAGGTACTCCAAGCCTTTCAGGTACCTGCGATCAAGCTAAGCCAATGCAGCTAGTTCCACTGCATAGTAAACACCTTGAGGTTAGTGGCTAGGTCTGATTCATTGCAGAAGGTTGCGAGGCTTAAGAAAGTTAATATATGTGAAGATATTTGCATAGTGCCTGGTACATAGTGCTCTGTAAGAGCTAACTGTGGTACTGACATCATTTTCATGATATTCCAAGGCCCACTGCAGTGCCTAGCACATCGGGACTACTCATAGTCTCAGATGAATATAGATTGAAGTTAACAAGGTGAGAGAAAGCCTCAGAAGATATAGCATCCAGTTTGAAAACAAGAAGATTTTTGTGTAGAATGAGAAGGATGGCAATACAGTAATGGATTTGACACTGTGTTTAAAAAAAAAAAAAAGGAAAAAGAACCTCAACAGCACAGGTTGAGAGGAAGGGGTTAACCAAACAAGGCAGGACAGAGGAGAAGGAGAAAACATTCCGTTTTGCTCTCACCTCTGTTTTCAATGATGACGCATTACCTGTAGGTGATTATTTCCCCCTCCAGTTGGCTTTCAACTTGAAGTTTAATAGGATGATGATATATATGTATATATGCGACCATGAAACCAGAATTTGACCTGCTAGGTTAATAAACACTAGCAGTTATTGTAACTCACAAATTACAGGTCCCAATTTTCACAGCCGGGTTGCAGGCATTAATTAAAACTGGTGTTGCAAATCACAGCATTTTGGAATGCCTGCAATGTTTAAATTATCAATGGTGTTGCCACCTTAATTTAAAAAAGCAACTTCCATCATTTTTCAAAGAAGAGTACAGTAAGCCAGGATGAGCCTGCCTCTCACGCGTGCGGTCATTAATGTGCTAGGAGCAAATGAAAGTTTTCAATGTCTTTCAATATGTCTGAGTACAAATTACCACATTTGCTACCAGAGCTAACTCTGCCCATTATAAAATACAGAATAATTAAGGAGATGTTACTGTGAGTAAGGCTTTTATTTGGCTGGGTTCTCTCTCTGTCTCTTAAGGGGAATTTTCAACAGGGATGATATTACCCCCAAGGGGGTGAAAATTGCTTCTTGGGAGAGGGGATTTAGATATTACAATTTCATGGTTCTCCAAAGGGCCACGTATATAAACAGATACACAGTGTATCTGTGGTATTAAAATTTCATGGGATGGATGGTGAATAGGAAATAAATGCCTAAAGGACTCCTTTGGGGGTTGATAATGATTTAAAAAAAGTTTGAGAAACTGTCCTAATAGGATGGACACTTGACTTTGAACAATTTACCCAATTTGTAATAAAGAATATATCTTAATATTTTTCAAAGAAAATAGGAAACTGGACTTGATAGGGCAAAGAACAGAAATAAAAGGCGTCCACCAACTGGTGAACTAGTAACATCCTCCCAGGGAACTGGGAGAAGAGTAGGCTGGGAAAAAAGAATAAACAGCAACAAAAGCCTAGAATTGGAAGACGGTGGTAAAAACATGTGGGCTGGGTGGGAGAAAGAAAGTTACAAATTCAGGGAAAATACAGAGGAAAACTCAGGGCAGTGTTGTGGAAGTTGTGGAAAATTCCGTGTGGTTACAATATGGAAACTGAAGGAAATGTAACTTCAAGGTGGGCAATAGAGAGCAGATGTTAATGAAACAAAGGGAAGATTGTGGGGCAGGATCACCTGAGGTGAGGCTGCTGTGGGGCATTTCTACATGTCTACTTTAGGAAGAGTAGAACAAGTGATGAAAAAACAGTCAGCTCTGAAATCTCTTTAGTTTATCCAGTGTTCTTAATATCTCTGTCTGAGTCTGTTTTGTGTTGGTGTAACAATACCTGAGACCAGGTAGTTCCTAAAGAAAAAAAAGGTTTACTTAGTTCACAGTTCTACAGGCTGGGATGTTCAGGATACATGGTGCCTGCACCTGCTTGGCTTCTGACAAGGGCCACTTGAAACATGGTGGAGAAGATCAGAGAGGAAGCAAACACTCATGGAGGGGCAAAACCGAGGGGCTTCCTGGCTTTATAACAACCCACTCTCCTGGAAACAAATTCAGTCTCCCCAGAATGAGAACTCACTTACTCCTGCCAGAAGACACCAAGCCTTTCACGAGAGACCCACCCCCATGACCCAAACACCTCCCCTAGACTCCACCTCCTAATACTACCACATCGGGGGTCAAATTTCAACATGAGTTTTGGTGGAGACAAACCATATCCAAACTATAGCAACCTCTATTTGGACCAGCGTGAAGCATGTGCTCATCCCTGATCAATGACTTTGGTCAGACGTGTGGAATCTCCAGCCTTGGATCCACGGCAGTGGGGCCAGCACCACTAAAACCCTCTATGAGGAAATGGAGGAAAGGGCATCTCTAAGGAAAAGTAGGACGTGTTATTATCAAAGGAGCAGAGAGCGGATATGAGGAGGTAGAACAACGGATGTTGACTCTGATGTCCCACAGAGCTGCATGCCCATGTTAGACACCTTGGGCAAAATATTTCACATCTCTGAGCTTTAGTTTCACCCATTACATGCATTAAATATGAATGATAACAGAATCTGCTGCACTGGATTATTGTGAGGATTGAATGGCATAAAGAAGGTGGCATCCTGCCACATAGTCAAGACTCAGTAAAGGTGGCTCCTCTTCCTTACTGAGGAGGTCTATCCTACCCTAGAAGCATAGTTTATGTTAATTAATATGAGTCCACAGTAAGCGATTGAATGATGAGAATCAGTGATGAAATGCATAATTCATTAATCATGTGCTTTCAATAAGCTTATTAACTCACTCATTCTCTACAGGGTTATTTTTCCTCCCTCCTTTCAATAATCCTCTTTTTTTTCTGGACCTCATAAGGCACTAATATACTTCCATCTTCCCTTCAATGCTTTTTTTATTTTCTCTGAGTGATTTTTTTTTACCCCCCACCATCCTCACTTGAATCGTGCCTGGTAATGACACAGTTTGCCCACAAATAGGGGGCAGCCTTTGAGAAGCAAAGCACCCTCATGGTGCATGGAGAAAGGGTTTGCTACTGTGTTCATTTGCTCAGGCTGCCATAGCAAAGTACCACCAGATGGGAAGCTTGAACAACAGAAATTTATTTTCTTACAGCCTGGAGGCTGGAAGTCCAGCAGGGTTGGCTACTCCCAAGGCTCTCTCCTTACTTTGCAAATGGCATCTCCTCCCTGTGTCCTCATAGGGTCTTCCCTCTCTGTATGTCTGTGTCCTATCTTCCTCTCATAAGGACACCGGTCATATTGGATTAGGGTCCACCCTCATGACCTCATTTTACCTTGATTACCTCTTTCAAGACTATCTCCAAATATAGTTGTATTCTGAGGTTCCTGGAGGGTAGAGCTTCAGCATATACATTTTGGTGGCAGATAAAGGGAGGAACCTTCAGCTCATATCAGTTGCTTATAAGCTGTGAGCTTGTGAAGAAGGCTCTTAGCTACTCAGTTGTGATTAACTGAAATCTATTCAAGCTAGCACAAGTAAGAAGAGTTTACTAAAGAGTTGCAAGGTATAATCTGAGGCAGAAACAGAAATCTAGCCGTCCAGCCAGAAATCAAAATCTTTATTTCTATTTCTCAGGACTGGAAATAGAGCTGTCGTCTCTGCTTTATTGTGTATTCTATTTCTTCTCTCTCTCTCTCACTGTGTCTCTCATCTTTTTATCTTCTTACACATGGTCCAACAAATCCCTCGTCAATATGATCTTTCATCTCTAAATAGTTTTTGTCTCTAAATCTTAATTCTAATTCTCAAGACAGAAAATCTGATTGGTTGTGGGCCATCCCTGATTGGCTGATCTTGAATCAAGTGCCTATTGCTGGTCCAGTTAGCTATGTCCAAGCCAGAGGAGAGTAGGGCTGTGTATTACAGAAGAAGTTTCCCAGGCAAATCCATTCAGCCCATACTAAGGCAGAGGAATTCCTGTGCAAGGGGCTATAGCATGAAGACACATCCCAAAATATATCTACAACATAGAATAAGCCTCGGCATGCTCATTTGTAAAGTAGAAATAATGATTCACACTTCACAGAGTCATTGTAAAGAATCAATGAGATAATGTGTTGCAGAATTATTTGGTGACACGAAGCACCTAAAGTGTTTATAGAGTGGAACAAGAGCTTACTAATTACATTGCTATATCCCTGCATCAGTTAGCTTTTGACACAAAGTGCTGTGTAACAGATTACCCCCAAATTCACACTCATTTGTTCTCATGAATCAAGATTGTCTGATGCTGGCTGATCTAGGCTGGGTTCAGGCAAGGGTGGCTTTGCTGAAGATGCCTCTCACCTTCTCCTGGGACCTGTGGACTAGCCAGGATATATCCTCCTCCTGGTGATGGCAGAAGTTCAAGAAATGCAAACAGAAGCAGCCAGGCCTCTCACTGTCTAGGAAACTGTGTTTAGTGTTTTCTCTTTAAATGTTATATCCTTTGAGGACTGGGCTACATGAGCCACAATTTTATAAATGTTGTTGTGTAGCAAATCAATCAAACTTTCATGGGCAAATCTAAAATATATTCAGGATTCATGTTTTGCATTCGTGTTAGTGCATGACTTTCACATGGGCTCCTTGATCCAAAAAGCAAGGCACATAAAACTCAACATTCCAGGCTGGGCATGGTGGCTTATGCCTGTATTCCTAGCACTTTGGGAGGCCGAGGTGGGCGAATCACGAGGTCAGGAATTCAAGACCAGCCTGGCCAACATAGTAAAACCCGTCTCTACTAAAAATACAAAAAAATAGCTGGGCATGGTGGCGGGCACCTGTAATCCCAGCTACTCAGGAGGCTGAGGCAGGAGCATCACTTGAACCCGGGAGGCAGAGGTCGCAGTGAGCTGAGACCACACCACTGCACTCCAGCCTGGGTGACAGTGCAAGACTGCATCTGAAAAAATCAGTCAGTCAATCAATCAATCTCAACATTGTTGTGAATTCAATCAAATTCAGAGAGATTCCAAAAGAAGTTAGAGCTGTGAGATGTGGAAGAGATCATTAATAGTTATTTTTCATTCCACAAGTAGAGAAGATGGAAGCTTAGAGAGAGGAAATGACTTGCCTAAGGCCTCGGAACAGGTTCCAAATACATTTATTGTTGAGTTGGATGAAAGGCAGATCAGACTAAATCTGGAAATGCTGACACTGCTAGGGAATTGCAGATTAACTTTAATATATATAAGAGACACCAGTGTGTTGGCTTATTTGTGGTGGTGGTAGTGGTGTTGGATCAGGCCTAACTTGATTTAGCCTAAAGATGTTGTTTATTGCTGTTGCTTCCTGGACCCTATCTGGAAATCTAGAAATGAAATGGAAAGGTATGAGTTGTCAAGCAGAAGAGAAATACAGAGAAGATGCAGTCGAAATTGCCAAGTTGAGAAGATGGTTCACTACCTAATTTTCAGCTTTTTCTCTGGTGTCCTGGCCCTAAAATTCCTTATGAAATAAGTCTTAATGATATATGTATATGAACCTCTAATTTTTAAATTGCTTATTTGTGCTTCTCTGTTATTGGAATTTGAGTCTTAACCATAACAAAATTACTGGCAGAGGAATCAGAGGTTGACAAAATGTTAGAAAATATACAGTTAAAAAGATTATACAGTTTATATTCAAGGCTTAGCCCAGAATTAACGGCAAGAAAAATGCTAATAAATATACAGAAAGGCAAAAGTAATTTTCAGTGTTCCCCGCCTCAAAAAGTAGCCACAAAAGAGCCTTCTTAAACCACACAGAAGATGCCAGACCATCTTTCCTTCTTTGAGTCATCTCAATAGCTATGCCGTTTCCTTCATCTCCTCTTGGTCAAGACTTTTCTAATGGCCAAGTCTGTCTCTCAAAACGAGATCTTTCTCAAATTCTGAGAGCTGGGGGCAGTATTTTTTTAAAATTATTCTCTTGGGCCTTGATGAAAAGGATTTTCTAAGAAAAAGCACTTGGGTGAAAGTAACAGATTCAAAATATGCAAATTACCAAAAACTCATTCTGTAGTCATAGAAGAAGCCAAATTCCTACTGCTATCAAATGAAGTTCTCCCATCTGGGAGGGCTGGAGGTTTGTTTCTCGTATTTATGTGTTTCTTTCCAGGGTACCCGTGCTAGGACACACAAAGGCTGCAGCACCCACTACGGTTCCTGTGTCTTTGTTGTCTGCCTTTGGACACTGAGAAAGGACATGGATTGTGAGCTACAAATGTTGCCTTGGGGTTAATATTTTTGTACATGAAAAATGTGATGAAATGGATGTTTGCACATCTCTCCTTATTACAAGCCTTTTAAGTAGAAGCACTTTATTGTACGAAATGGGATAAGTAGCTCCCTTGCTGACATCACCACTGCCTTAATGTTTTGTATTTCTAGTCTACTGGCTTCTCTTGCTGAGTATAATTCACCAAACACACTACCTCCCCTCCTGATTCCACCTCACCTACCCCATGGGTACACGTTTTTTAAAAGGAATTGCACGCTTGGCATACAAAGTCAAGCTGGCCCGTGATCTCTTGAGTTCTGTTGTTCCCCATGATATGGCAAAACGGTGGTCCTGATTCTGACTTTATACCTAGGCATCATCCAGGGAGCTTAATAAAATGCAGATGCCAAGGCCCACCTATACAAAGTCTAATAGAACAGGCTGGCCTGAGGCTTGGGAATTTGACTTATGAAACACCGTGCACAATTTTGGCACAGGTCATCTGTGGACGAGGCTCTGAAACACTGGTTTGGTGACTGAAAGTTGACCCTTAGCCATCCACCCTGGGTTTGACTTCTAACTCCATCATATGTTAACTGTGACATGGGGAGCAAGTCACTCCTCACTTTGTTCTTCAGTTTCCTCAAATCTACAAAACCGGGTGGCAACATACACATCACAGCATGGGATGAGTGTGTGGATGGTATCTAGAGGGAACTCAATAAATACTTCTTCTTCTTTTTTTTTCTTTTTTGGGGTCTGTCTTTAATATTTCTTCAGTCTGACCCAGTTGTCCATAAGTCGTTTCTTATTCAGCAAAGTTAGCATGAAATGCAAGGGTTGTATGGCACCATTTTTGGTTTGGTTGTGTTAAATTTTAAAATTATGAAACAGATTATATTTATAAAAACATGACTCTATGCCTACATACATTTTGGAGAATGATTTTTAAAAGACCACCTGTGCCAAACAGTCATGTTCCCACCACCCAGTTTAATAAATAGGACATTACCAATATCTTGAAGTCTTTTCTGTGATCTTTTCTAACCACATCTCCCTCTCCCCACCAGGGAAGCAACTATCCAGTATTCAGTATTTATTATTCCTATGCAGTGCTTCATAGCAACGGTCCTCTCAATATGGTCTCTGGATCACCAATGTCAGTATCACCTGGAAATTTATTAGAAATACAGATTCTTTGGCCCTATTCCCAGACCTATTGAGTTAGAAACTCTGAGGGAGAAGAGACCCAGGAATCTGGGTTATAAAAAACCCTCCAGGTAATTTTGGTGCATGGTGAAAACTGCAGCCCTGTGGTAAATACCGTGTGTGTGTGTGTGTGTGTGTGTGTGTGTGTCTAAACAATACATTATTTAGTTTTAACTGATTTTGACCTTGATATCAATGAAATAATTCTTTGTGTATTCTTTTGTTACTTGATATTTTTCTCTCTACATTATGTTTGTGCGATTCATCCATATTCATATGTGTATTCATAAGGCCATTCATTTTACAGCTATTTACTATCTGTTGCTGAATATACCACAATTTATTTATACATTTTAGAGCCAATAGACATTTGGGTTTTTTCTAATGTTTTGCTATTTTGAGCAATGCTACCATGAACATTCTTGAATATTTAACTGATGCACCTGTGCAAGAGAGTGTCTCTAGAAAAGTGCTTTCCAGCCTTTTTTATGACACAGTAAACATGGAAAATGATATTTGTAAACAGGGGTAAGTAAGCAAGCTTCTCAGAGCATAGAGTGGATTCACAGGCTTAGTTCTCAGAACTCCTATTCAACCATGGTCCTATGTAAAAAGGTTGGGAATCTTTTTAAACATTTCCAGACTGCTTTGTGATTGAGTTTCTCGAGGCAAATGAGATTTTGCCAATTAGATGCACAAACACAAGATGGGGACCCATGAGGCCAAGGCTGCCCTCCCAGCTGCTCCTGTCATTGCTGCTAACAAGCTCTCTGCAGCAGCCTTCTGGGGCCCACGTTCATGGAGCATAGTGTTCGCTATAAGGGTGTGTGTGTGTGTGTGTGTGTGTGTGTGTATCCTTTATCAAGTTAAGGAAATTCCCTTCTCTTCCCAGTTTGCTAAAGTTTACTTCATCATCATCATCATCATCATCATCATCATCATCATCAGTAGCTGAATTTTATGGGTTGTTTTTTCAACTGCTGTTGAGAAGATCTGATGTTTTTCTCTCCTTTATTAAGATGGTGAATTACACTGTGTTCGTTTTCTGGGACTGCCTTAACAAAGTCCCAAAACTAGGGAGCAGAGGGGGTTTATATGACAAAAATGTGTTGCCTCGCAGTTCTGGAGGCTGGAAGTCTGAAATCAAGGTGTCGGCAGGGTTGGTTTCTCCGAGGGGTATGAAGAAGACTCTGTTCCAGGCCTCTCTCCTGCTTCCTAGCAGCTTGAGGCTTTCCTCGACTTGTAGATGGTCATCTTCTCCCTGCATCTTCACATCATCTTTCCTCTGTGTGAGTCTGTCTCTGTGTTTAAATCCCCTCTTTCTATAAAAACACCAGTCATACTGGTTCACGGCCCACCTTAATGACCTCATCTTCATTTGATCACCTGCAAAAACCTTATTTCTAAATAAGCTCACGTTCACAGGTACTAGGGGTCACAACTTCAACATCTTTTGAAGAGACACAAGCCACCCCATAACATACATTAATAATTTTCTAATGTTGAACCAATCTTGCATTCCTTTGTCATGTTGAATTTTTTAAATACGTTGTTGAATGTAGTTTTCTAATACTTTATTTAGATTTGACTTAGGACTTCTGCCTATGCATTAATCAATAAGATTGGCCTGTAATTTTCCTTATACAAGTGTCCTTTGTCTGACTTGGACATCAAATTTGTCATAGCTTCATAAAATAAGTTTTAGAAAATAAAACTTCCTCTTTTTCGTTTTATTTTTTATAATCTTTTCTTGGGAAAATTTCAAACACACAAAGGTATAGAAAATAATATAAAGGACTCCCCTGTGCCCATTATGTACCTCAAAAATTAACAATGTATGGCCAATTGTATTTTGTCTATTATACACCCAACCCTGAATTATTTTAAAGCAACCCCATACATCATATCATTTCATCCACAGATATATCTGTATGTATCTCTAAAAGCTACGATCTCTTTTTAAAACACAGCCACAATGCCATTTGCAACACCTAAATTATTTTTAAACCTATGCGAAGTTAGAAACAACAGTAACAGCCGGGCGTGGTGGCTCACGCCTGTAATCCCAGCACCTTGGGAGGCCGAGGCGGGTGGATCATGAGGTCAAGAGATTGAGACCATCCTGGTCAACATGGTGAAACTGCGTCTCTACTAAAAATACAAATATTAGCTGGGTGTGGTGGCAGGCGCCTGTGATCCCAGCTACTCGGGAGGCTGAGGCAGAGAATTGCTTGAACTCGGCAGGCGGAGGTTGCAGTGAGCCGAGATCATGCCGTTGCACTCCGGTGTGGTGACAGAGCGAGACTCCCTCTCGAAAAGAAAAAAAGAAAAAAGAAAGAACAGTAACATGGACTTCCATGTGCCCATTTCTCAGTTTTTATATTTATTAACTCATGGTCAATCTTCTTCCATGTGCCCTCACAACCATGGCTCCCTCCAAATTATTTTGGAGCAATTCCTGGGTATTATATCATTCTAATTTAAAATGTTTCAATATATAGACATTCACCCACTGCATTAGGGGTAGAGAGTCGATGGCGTATTTCTAAGCTAATGTTCTTTCACAGGAAAACAGAAACTCAACAGAAAAGATGTTCCCTTCCCTCTCCACCCTCATGTTTATTTACATTCTTAGGCAGTTGCTCCCAAACCTGACTGGTCTCATCAGGGTCATGTAGAGAAGTGGCAGGTGCCTATAATCCCAGCTACTCGGGAGGTTGAGGCAGGAGAATCACTTGAACCTGGGAGGCAGAGGTTGCAGTGAGTCGAGATCGTACCACTGCACTCCAGTCTGGGCAACAAGAGTGAAACTCCATCTAAAAACAAAACACAACAAAACAAAGCAGAGATGCCAGGAAATTCTCAGAGATTCATGTCTAAATGATAAGGTTTCTTTAACAACATATAGTATCTTTATCACACCTAAAAATTAACACTGATTCCTTGTTTTTTTCTTCTTCCTTTTTTTTTTTTTTTTTTTTTTT
>NW_016819821.1:839605-849790 GCF_001698545.2 Rhinopithecus bieti | reverse complement strand
TTCCTTTTTTTTTTTTTTTTTTTTTTTTGAGATGGAGTCTCACTCTGTCACCCAGGCTGGAGTGCAGTGGTGCCATCTCTGCTCATTGCAACCTCTGCCTCCCAGACTCAAACAATTCTCCAGCCTCAGCCTCCTGAGTAGCTGGATTACAGGCACCCACCACCATGCCCAGCTAATTTTTGTATTTTTAATAGAGATGGGGTTTCACCACCTTGGCCAGGCTGGTCTTGAACTCCTGACCTCAGGTGATCCACCTGCCTCGGACTCCCAAAGTGCTGGGATTACAGGTGTGAGCCACCGCACCTGGTCTTGATTCCTTAATCTGATTAAATATCTAGTCACTGCTTAAGTTTCCCATATTGCATCATCATTTTTTAGTCTGTTGATTGATTTGAATCAGGATGCAAACCAAGTTCACACATTGCATTCAGTTGATCTGTTTCCTAAGACTTTTTACCTCTATGGCTTTTGAATTTATTGTGTATTTGCCATTTATTTATTGCAGAAACGGAATCATTTATGGTATAAATGTCCCACATTCTGGATTTCTTTTTAGTCTTTGCATGTTGTCGGTTGACATTTTCTTCCCTCCCCTGTATTTTCTGTAAATTGGTGATAGTTAGACCCAGAAGCTTCATCAAATTCAGCTTCAATTTTTTTTTTTGGCAAGACAATTTCCAACATGCTACTGCTACTGCAGACTGCATCAATCAGGAGGTAGATAACGTCTGTTTTGCAAAACTATGAACCATCTCACAGACTTTTTTAAGTGACCATCTAATCTGTATTTATCATAGACATAAGGCGTTTCAAATGATGTAATTTTTGGCATATTATAAAGGTCACATAAAATTGTCATATTACTTATTTAAATGTATCTAAATACTAAAGACTTTTTATTGCCTGGCAGAGGAGCAGACAGATTGGGAAAGGAAGAGGGAGCAACTAAGTTAAGCATGCCCAATCCTTTATCTCAAATTCACCAATCAGATAAGACACCGAATTAGGGGTGGAGAGAGGCTGGGGCATTAAACTAATGTTTCCTTCATAGGAAAATGTGAAATCACAGGCAAAGAGCTTCCTGCCTTTCCACCCTCCTGTGCACATCCTAGGTAGTTGCTCCCAATTTAATTGGTCTCATCAGAGTTACACGAAGGCATTTTTAAACAATAGAGATGCCTGGAGATTCTCACTTGGAGATAGATGAAAGGGACTTGAAATCTGTTAAGCAGACATCTCTTGTTAGTGCAGTACTATCAGGGATCTGGAGTGTTCTAGAAAACCCACAGTCATACAAGTGGTACCTTGGTCCAAAGCCATAGCTCTGAGTATGAACAAATCATTTTCTTTATCAGAAAACAAAGATAAGGATGCCCATCTCCTAGACTTGTTTGAGGAGTAAATGAGATGGCACATTCATTCACTCATTAAATATTTATGAAATGCTTGCTGTGTGCAAGGCAAGGTCCTGGACATTGGGACAGGCAGAAAAAGCAACAGAGATGATTACCTTCACTGAGAAAGATGAGCCTCAAAGCAGCAGTGACAGGAACATAAGGTGAGGGTCACAGAAGAACGGCACAGGGGCTGCTCTGGAAAGTACAGGGGCCCCCTAGTCATCCTTACACCCCCTCATTGCAGGCCAAAACCCCACCAGTTTAGAAGGTGAGTCACTGTTACAGGTTGGGAATTGTGTCCCCCCCAAAAATCCAGATGTCAAAGTCCTAACCTCCAGTGTCTCAGAATGTGGCCCTACTTGGACCTAAGGTCATCGGCATATGGACTTAGTTAAGATGAGGTTGCGGCCGGGCGCATTGGCTCACATCTGTAATCTCAGCACTTTGGGAGGCTGAGGTGGGTGGATAACGAGGTCAGGAGATTGAGACCATCCAGGCTAACACGGTGAAACCCCACCTCTACTAAAAATACAAAAAAGTAGCCAGACATGATGGCACACCCCTGTAGTCCCAGCTACTCGGAGGCTGTGGCAGGAGAATCAGGAGAATCACTTGAACCCGGGAGGCGGAGGTTGCAGTGAGCCGAGATCGTGCCACAGCACTCCAGCCTGGACGACAAGCGATGGAGCAAGACTCCATCTAAAAAAAAAAAAAAAAAAAAAAAAAAAGATGAGGTTGCTCTGGAGTTGGGTGGGCCCGATCCGATGTGACTGGTGTCGTTAAGGGGAACTGTGGACTCAGACAGGCATGCAAGGATGACACCATGTGAAGGTGAAGGCACAGATCAGGGTGATGCATCTCCAAGCCAACAAACACCAAAGATTGCCAGGCAACCACCAGAAGCAAGGGGACAGGCACAGGACATGTTCTTTCGTAGCCTCAGGAAGGAAACAACTTGTATGATACCTTGATCTTGGACTTGTAGCCTCCAGAACTGTGGGACAATACATTTCTCTTGTTTCAGCCACCCAGCCTGCGATACCTTATTACAGCAGCCCAGGGAAACTATTACTAATACATCCCATACACAGACATTCATTTGGTGAAATGACAATCCACATTTATAAGCACCTACATATATGCTGGGCATTTTTGTAGGTACAGTACAGCTTCATCCCGCTTCTGCCTCATAATGACTCTAGAAGGCAGGTACTGTTATGATTCCTATTTTACAGAGGATGAAACTGAGGTACAGAGGTTAAGCAGCCTGTCCAAGTTAACACAGGCAGTACGTAGCCAGGATTCAAACCCAGCAAGTCTATAGTCTGTTGAGCCCAAACTCTGAACCTGCAGGATCCCACTTTAGCTTGGAACACTGAATGTTTGTTTAAGGGGACTTGGAACCAATTTCATTGGATATTTCTGAAAGGATTTCTAAATGTTCTTAACTGGCACTATGCCATGTCAAGAGGCCTCTCGTCTTGCTTGGTTTCCTTTGATCTGGTTGGTCAAAACAAAAACCCAACAGCCATTCCAGTGGGGTTTCCCTGGAAGAGCTGTGTTTGCCGTCACATTGGTAAATCCCCCAGCCCTGTTCATTCTTCACCAAACTGGAGGGGCAAAGGCCATTGAGGTGCACGTATATATTTGTTATCAGCAGCAATTTCAGTAATTACTTCTGCACACATAAAGCAAGTCAGCTGGAAGGCAGACTGCAGCCATCTGACTTTAAAGAAACTCAGTTTCGCTGAGCAAAACAAGAATCCCAGGACTGCTCCTACAAGGTCAAGGGTGCTAGAGACAGATACACTTGCATTATCACTCCAGCTCCCACTCCAAGCTCACTGTTCTAGCTCTGAATCCTGCCTCATGGTGTCCTGAAGTAATGCCCATGAAGCAACTTGCCTAGAAACAGAACATTCTAGAAGGCTGATATGCACCCTCCCTTCTCCCACCTTATCTTCCTGGCATTTCCTCTATGCTGGTGATATTAGTATGTTCTAGAGTCCTATGTTTTTTCAATTCAAGCAACATTTCATCAAGTACCTTCTGGAAGTAAAGTACAGAACTTGGCACAGGGAATAAAATGAACAACAGAGACCCTGCTTCCTCCTGTCACGTTGCTTCCCGGAGCCCCAAAAGGCTCCCATGGGAAGCCACAGGAGACTGGTCCAGTGAGCAGAGTTTCCACGAGGGTGACTTACTGTCCTAATTTGCCTGGGACTGAGGGGGGGTCCTGGGACTTGTGGGTAAAGACCTGGGCAAACCAGGAAGAGCTGATGACCCTAGTTCCAATATCCCAGCCCCCCAGCTCCCCACACCTACAATTTAAGGAATCAGTGGATCAGCTTAATTCTGTTTTTATCTCTTACATATAGTACAGTGAATTTCCAAGGGAGATTTTGTCTGAAAAAAAATTTTTGTTACCTGAAAAATAAAAAATAAAATCATTTGACAACTTTACCTTCTTACTGTATAGTACAGGCTGTTTCTTTTACAGCTGTTTTGCCCATACCATGCACCAGATATGACTCAATCACTGGACAGGACAGGCACAGAATTTCTGTAGTCCACGGGAGTCATCCATGCTTGCTTGGAACAGCTTACAATAATCCACAGTTGAAAATTACCACTGTCATTACAACTCCAACCTGAAAAACCTGTCTTAGGCCAGGAAGTCCCCCTCCTCTTACGTAGGTACAAGGACAAATCATTAATCCTTATTCCTGAGAACACAGAAGCCATTGTCTATCTTCTGGACCCTTTGTGCCCAAGTGTATTCAAGCATCTTGCTCTGCAAGAGTGTTAACACGTATCTCTCTCATTCTGGAGATTCGGGGCCAATGATTCTCATTACAGAATGCTCTAATTCCTTCCAAGACATTGATGCCCCCCTTAGGCAACACAAAGAAGCCCTTGGACTCTGAATAGTCTTGCCTGCTTGAAGACCGACCCTCTAACCAAGGAAACAGGAGCTCAGCATGATGTACCTCCAGCTCCTGGGACTTGTTTCACTGCAGAAGTCAGGCCAGCTTGCAGCCACCCCCAAATCTTCCTGCCAGGTTTCTTTTCTGCCTGTGCCAGGAGCTCAGTATGCCTTCACAGTTGGTGAGGTTGCCTTGACACTGGCAACCACTTAGGGATGCCGAGTGCCCTTTAGGGAAGAATTCAGCCAGGAAGATAATAGACGCTAATGTCAGAAGGGGAGCCCTGGAGGGAAAGAAACGAGAGAGGATCACCTTGCAAAGAGTGGAGTGCTGTTTCTGTAATTTCCCCGTGGAATTTCGATCTGCCCTTGTCGAGAATGAGGTCAGACAAATGAGTTTATTTATTCTCCAGAGTGACTAACAGAATGGAAGCATTCGCAGAGCAAAGAAGGAGTCGGGAGTAAACCACAGTTAGCAATATTACTAGAACCTGGCACTTCCAAGTCAGATTGTTTCCTTCCTTCCTTCCTTTCTTCTTTTTTTTTCCCACTTTTGCAGACTATTAATTGGGCTGCAGCTTTTTCAGACAAAACAGTTCCCTGAAGTCTGACTCTTTCCTTCTGGATTTGCAGACTCTATCAAGGCATTTTGTCAAGTCCCCAGATTTAAATTATTTTTTGAGGCTGAACTCTCGCTTGTCACAGCAGAAACAAACGTGTTCTTAATTCTAAGAGGAAAACTCCCATTTTCTAGAGTTACTCCAAAAGAGGACATTGATAGAAGAGGCTACTGACATGAAGAGGAAATAACTCTACCCAATTAAAAAATGGGAGAAGACAGACATCTCTTACAAAAAAAATTAAAAGAGCCAATAAATGTATGAAAAGATGCTCAACATCATTAACTATCAGGGAAATGAAAATCAAAACCACAATGAGATATCACTTCACACTCACTACGATGGTTATGATTTAAAAATTAGGTAATAGCAAGTGTTGACGATGTGGAAAAATGGGAACATTTATATGTTGCTGGTGGGAATGCAAAACGGTGCGACCCGTTTGGGAACACTCTGGCAGTCCCTCGAAAGGTTAAACGTAAAGTTACAATATAGCCCAGAAATTCTACTCCTAGGTATGTACCCAAGAGAATTGAAGACCTATATCCACATGAAAACCTGCGTTAAAATAATTATAGCAGCATTTTTCATAATAGCCAGCAAGTGGAAACAATCCAAAGTCCATCAACTGGCAAGCAGATAAGTAAAATGTCAACTTTCAATATAATGAAATAGTGTTTGACCATAAAAAGGAATGAGTACTGATACACCCTGCAGCACGGATGAGCCTCGAAAACATCATGCTAAGTGAAATAAGCCAGACACAAAAGACCACACATTATAGGATTCTACTTATACAAAATGTCCGGAATCAGAAACCCATAGATAGAGAAAATAGATCAGTAACTGCCTAGGGTGGGGACGGGAGATTGGCGGGGGGGAGCAAGGAAAATGAAGGGGGAATGGGGAGTGATTTTTAATGCATAAGGGGTTTCTTTTGGAGTGATAAGAATGTTCTAACATAATGGATTGTGGCTGTGCAATCTGTAAATATACTAAGAATGTTGAATTGTATACTTTAAGCAGGTGAATTGTATGAGATTTGAATTATATCTCAATAAAGTTGTTATTACAGAGGAAAATGAAACAGAAGGAAGTGATGCATGAGCTGGTTGCTGAGGACTAAGTGACAGTCAGCAAGGGAGAGGAAGGGAGCTTCCCAGGCAGCCGTAACAGCCTGTGCAAAGTCCCTGTGGCAGGAGAGAATGTGGCGAGCCCAGGGTTCCAAAAGGCAACTTGTGGGGCTGAAACCTAGAAAGGGATGGAGGTCTAGGAGTGAGAGGATGATGGACAGCAAGTAGGGGAAAGATTCTGTTGGACTTTGCAGGCTGGAAAAGGAGTGTTGTCTTTATTCTCAGAGTAAGGGAAACTGCAGGAAACAACTGTCAGATTTACTTTATGAAAAATTGGACTTCGCTGCAGCATGGAGAATGGATCAGACAGAAGGTAGAGTGGGAAGGAAAGGACCACTGGGAAATCGTAGAGCAGCCCAGGTGACAGTAACAAATGCCATCAGGAGTTTAGGATCATCACAGGTACCTTGAGAAGTAAGTACGTCAGCAATTGTCATCTTCATTTGCTGCATTGAGAAACTAAATGGCTTCATGTGAGGCTATTGGGCAAGTTAGTACCAGAGATGGGTCTCTCTGTTTTACTCTTACAAATCTTCCCTATACCCCAAAACAATGGGTCTTTTCTCTGGGCTCTTGGCAAGTGCCACGTTAGCATTTGTTTTGCCCCCTACTCTCCAGAGAACATGGATGTACTTTTCTTCCCCCTGGGTTGCTGAAAGTAAAAAATGCTACAACACTAAATACTCAAGCACGTGGTCTGGAGACACAGGCCTCCACTGAATCCACCAGATTCCCTGTGACCTGAGGTCTAATCTCTGTCTGTCTCAAGTGCCCAGTCGGTAAAGTGTTGCATAGAGTAGTCCCAAGTTTAGAGGATTGTTGGGAGAATTTACTAAACATCTCACAAAGAGCTTAGAACAGAGCCTGGTGTATATTAACTGCTCAATAAGTATTGACATTATCTTTTTCAGAATTATTACTACTTTGAACAAAGAGTAAACAGAGAACAGTAGACATTCTCCTCACATCCCAGTCTCCGGAGGCTTTGGCATTCTATTGGTTCCTTTCTGAGCAAAACTCTCTTCCTAACATCTCCTTGCACAATGGCCCAAGATCTGGCCCTGAGAACTGGCCAAGACTGAGGCTCAGGAGCCTGGTGCTCTAGGGTGAGATAGCATGTGGATCCAATGTCTCTGACCCAGCACATGCAGTGTTTATCTTCTTTGCAACAGTTGTGTGTTTCCTGTGGAATTCAAAGGCTGTCTCTCAATGCCTACTCGCCACTTCATCCACACCCAAACATGGGATGAGCCTGGCTCCTTGGATGTGACCTGTTCAGTTGCACAGGGCCCTGTGCTTGGAAAACCCTTGTACTTCGTTCATTACTCTGATCTCACCATTTGGAAATTCTTAATAGTTCTTGAGCCAAATTGCCTGCATTTTCCTTTTGCACTGGGCCCTGCAGATGATACAGCAAATCCTGCAATGTGGCCCCTTCTACTACAGCAAGTAAAGGGCATGGTGGTGTAGGAGATCATCCAAGAGCTGACTTAGAGTCAGCAATGAGAGAATGGCACTGGCTGTGGCCATGGGCATGTCTGTAGGCTTCTAAGCAATCATGGGTGATAGATGGTTAAGATTAAAGAAGCCATATCAAGAATGCACAGGGGCTCAGGAACTACACCCTTGTTCCCTCTCTTATGCTGCTCAATGCTCTAGTTTCTCTTCAGGCTAAGAGCAATGACCATGTCTGTGTTTGTTTGCTAGGACTGCCATTGAAAGTACCACACACTATGTGGCTTGAACAACAGAAGTATGTCATCTCACAGTTCTGGAGGCTGAAAGTCTAAGATCAAGGCATTGGTAGGGTTGGTTTCTTCTGAAGACTCTCTTTTTAGCCTGTAGATGGCTACCTTCTCCCTGTGTCTACACACTTCTGTGTGCTTCTGCATTCTTCTCGTCCTCCAAGGACACCAATCCTATCAGATCAGGACCCACCCTAGTGACCTCATGTGAAATGAATTATCTTTTTAAAGACCTTATCTCCAAATACAGTTACATTCTGAGTTCCCCAGGGTCAGGACTTCAAGTGGCACTAAGGACAAGCCAGGCAAGAGGTCAGGCTCTGCAATCCCAGTTCTGAATTTTCACATCTGTAAACTGGAGATACTTTCTAGGACTACTGTAAGGATTAGACAATCCGTGTACAGCAGTTAGCACAGTCACACTCAATAAATAATTAGCCATTATTACACACTGTCTACAGTTCTCACTTCATACTGTTAATCCTATTAATTCAGTCTTAGAATTATGTGTAAATAATTCCTCTGCAGCTATGCAGCTTCCAGAAAAAAAGCTCTAAGCCCGCTTTGTAGACGTACCCAGGTCCCCTAGATTAACATCCCCAGATAGCCCAAATTCTTGATGTAACACAAGATTCACCTGACTTTCTTGGCGGGGCACTTAGAACTGTAACACTCATCACTTGAATTTTCTGTATGCTAGTCTTAATTTTTAGTCTTCAAATTTGTAGGCCTGTGGCTATTTTCATAATCTTGGCTGCACACATTTATGTAAACTGTGCTAATGAAATTTAACTACTTTATAGTGTGTGTGGGGAGAGGAACCTACTCCTCCTAAGAAGCCATATATGAATTGAGGGAAAATTGGATTTGATGAGAGCAATTGGAATTACAATTGAGTTTTGTATATGCTCATGTTTTCATTAGTGCTTGTAAAACCAGCTAATGACTTAGAAAGTGAGTGAGATTTCATGCTCTCCAGGTGAGCCTATGATAATAGGAGCCATGGGTTAGGGAAATCCACTGACCTCCAGAAATTTTAGAGACATTTAGTTCCATTACCTTGACACCGTTTTACATTTTGTGACAGATACTGTAGCCTGGTTCACCCAACCTCCATTGCCTTTTCTGATTCCCTTCCCACTTGTCTTTCTCTACACTCATCTATTTTCTCATTCTCCCTTGTACCTAGAGGTAGTCACGTGACACTATTCTGACCAATGAGGTCACAGCAGAAACCTGGGCATGATGCACCTAGGAACATTTTCATTTCTGGATGAAAAGAAACCGAAGATTCTGGCACCACAAGTCCCCATCACTTCACCCTTACCTGTTACCCTTGATATTGTGTCTGGGACTGCAGCAGTATTGGGGCCATAAGCCAACAGGATAATGTGGTAAAGATGACAGACTGGGAAGACTGAAGAGATTGGGTCCTTGGGCAGCTGAGCCAACAGTAGCAAATGTTTAGCTCTGAACTCCTTGTCATTTGAGAAATACAGATTCCAATCTATTTCAGCCACCACTGGTGAGTTTTCTGAAACTTGCAGTTACAGGCATTCCTGGGGGACATACAGTTCCGTGGACATCCTCAAGGCTTAAGGAGTACTTTTGAGGAAAGTTTTAAAAATAGAGCCCAGGGAAACCCCTGAACTAACGTTTGGTGGCTTCAAGGGGAATGGCTGGGGCAGCCTCAAAGAAATAGGCAAACTTTCATGGTGAGAAAGCAACAGAAAAAACCTAGGGCTGGGGTTGGAGATGGGGCCAAGTTGGAGTCCAGGAAGATGCTAAAAATGACACCTTTTTTCTATGGGGGTCTCAGCTGTGCTAAAGCAAAGAATGGAATTAATCATCTCTGACTCTGTACGGTATGTGCTCACTTAACATTGCTTGGAAACAATGACTTTAAGTGAAATGATTTATAATAAAACCAATTTTGTTTCTCTTATCAACATTATATGAAAACCACATTGAATGAAACTATATTACTCTAGGATCCTGATATGGTTTGGCTGCGTACCCACCCAAATCTAATCTTGAATGGGAGTTCTCATAATCCTCATGTGTTCGTGAGAAGGACCTGGTAGGAGGTAATAAATCATGGGGGCGGATACCCACATGCCACTATTCTCGTGATAGTGAGTTCTCATAAGATCTAATGGGTTTTGTTTTATTTTGTTTTGTTTTATTATTTTTTTATTATATTTAAGTTCTAGGGTGCATGTGTACAACATGCAGGCTTGTTACATAGGTATACATGTGCCATGCTGGTCCACTGCACCCATCAACCCATCATTTACATTAGGTATTTCTCCTCATGCTATCCCTCCACCTACCCCCTACGCCATGACAGGCCCTGGTGTGTGA
>NW_016819821.1:766661-837304 GCF_001698545.2 Rhinopithecus bieti | reverse complement strand
TGTATGTGTCTCTGCCAGGCTTTGGTATCAGGATGATGTTGGCCTCATAAAATGAGTTAGGGAGGATTCCCTCTTTTTCTATTGATTGGAATAGTTTCAGAAGGAATGGTACCAGCTCCTCCTTGTACCTCTGGTAGAATTCAGCTGTGAATCCATCTGGTCCTGGACTTTTTTGGTTGGTAGGCTATTAATTATTGCCTCAATTTCAGAGCCTGTTATAGGTCTATTCAGAGATTCACCTTCTTCCTGGTTTAGCCTTGGGAGGGTGTATGTTTCCAGGAATTTATCCATTTCCTCTAGATTTTCTAGTTTATTTGCGTGGAGATATTTATAGTATTCTCTGTTAGTAATTTGTATTTCTGTGGGATCGGTGGTGATATTCCCTTTATCTTTTTTTTTATTGTGTCTATTTGATTCTTCTCTCTTCTTTATTAGTCTTGCTAGTGGTCTCTCAGTTTTGTTGATCTTTTCAGACAACCAGCTCCTGGATTCGTTAATTTTTTGAAGGGTTTTTCGTGTCTCTAGCTCTTTCAGTTGTGCTCTGATCTTAGTTATTCCTTGCCTTCTGCTAGCTTTTGAATGTGTTTGCTCTTGATTCTCTAGTTCTTTTGTGATGTTAGGATGTTGATTTCAGATCTTTCCTGCTTTCTCTTGTGGGCATTTAATGCTATAAATTTCCCTCTACACACTGCTTTAATTGTTTCCCAGAGATTCTGGTATGTTGTGTCTTTTTTCTCATTGGTTTCAAGGAACATCTTTATTTCTTTTATTTACCCAGTAGTCACTCAGGAGCAGGTTGTTCAGTTTCCATGTAGTTGTGCGGTTTTGAATGAGTTTCTTAATCCTGAGTTCTAATTTGATTGCACTGTGGTCTTAGAGACAGTTTGTTATGATTTCTGTTCTTTTACATTTGCTGAGGAGTGCTTTACTTCCAACTATGTGATCAATTTTAGAATAAGTGTGATGTGCTGAGAAGAATGTATATTCTGTTGATTTGGGGTGGAGAGTTCTGTAGAGGTCTATTAGGTCTGCTTGGTGCAGAGCTCAGTTCACGTCCTGGATATCCTTGTTAACCTTCCGCCTCATTGATCTGTCTAATATTGACAGTGGTGTGTTAAAGTCTCCCGTTATTATTGTATGGGAATCTAAGTCTCTTCGTAGGTCTCTAAGGACTTGCTTTATGAATCTGGGTGCTCCTGTATTGGGTGCATATATATTTAGGATGGTTAGCTCTTCTTGTTTAATAGATCTCTTTACCATGTATTGGCCTTCTTTGTCTCTTTTGATCTTTGTTGGTTTAAAGTCAGTTTTATCCGAGACTAGGATTGCAACCCCTGTTTTTTTTTTTTCTTTCCATTTGCTTGGTAGATCTTCCTCCATCCCTTTATTTTGAACCTGTGTATCTCTGCATGTAAGATGTGTCTCGTGATGGAACTTGACTCTTACCCAATTTGCCAATCTGTGTCTTTTAATTGGGGCATTTAGTCCTTTTACATTTAAGGTTAATATTTTTATGTGTAGATTTGATTCTGTCATTGTGATGTAGCTGGTTATTTTGCCCGTTAGTTGATGCAGTTTCTTCCTAGCATTGATGGTCTTTACAATTTGGCATATTTTTGTAGTGGCTTATACCATTTGTTCCTTTCCATGTTTAGACCTTCCTTCAGGAGCTCTTCTTGTAAGGTATGCCTGGTGGTGACAAAATCTCTCAGCATTTCATTGTCTGTAAAGGATTTTATTTCTCCTTCACTTATGAAGCTTAGTTTGGTTGGATATGAAATTCTGGGTTGAAAATTCTTTTCTTAAAAATGTTGAATATTGACCCCCCACTCTCTTCTGGCTTGTAAGGTTTCTGCCAAGAGATCCACTGTTAGTCTAATGGGCTTCCCTTTATGGATAACCCAACCTTTCTCCCTGGCTGCCCTTAAAATTGTTTCCTTCATTTCAACCTTGGTGAATATGACAATTATGTGTCTTGGTGTTGCCCTTCTTGAGGAGTATCTTTGCATCTTCTCTGTATTTCCTGAATTTGAATGCTTTCCTGCCTTGCTAGCTTGGGGAAGTTCTCCTGGATAATACTCTCAAGAGTGTTTTCCAATTTGGTTCCATTGTCCCTGTCACTTTCAGGAATACCAATCAAACATAGATTTGGTCTTTTCACATAGTCCCATATTTCTTGGAGGCTTTGTTCATTTCTTTTAAATCTTTTTTTCTCTCAACTTGTCTCCTCGCTTTATTTCATTCATTTGATCTTCAATCACTTATATCCTTTCTTCCACTTGATCAAGTCAGCTACTGAAGCTTGTGCATGCATCATAAAGTTCTTGTGCCATGGCTATCAGCTCCCTCAGGTCATTTCAGGTTTTCTCTACACCGCTTATTCTAGTTATCCATTCAGCAAACCTTTTATCAAGGTTTTTAGCTTCCTTGTGATGGGTTTGAACGACCTCCTTTAGCTCAGAGAAGTTTGTTATTATCGATCTTCTGAAGCCTACTTCTGTCAGCTCGTCAAAGTCATTCTCCATCCAGCTTCGTTCCGATGCTGACAAGGAACTGCGATTCTTTGGAGGAGAGGAGGTACTCTGGTTTTTAGAATTTTCCGTTTTCTGCTCTGGTTTCTCCCCATCTTTATAGTTTTACCTATCTTTGGTCTTTGATGTTGATGACTTACAGATGGGGTTTTGGTGTGGATGTCCTTTTTGTTGATGTTGATGCTATTCCTTTCTGTTTGTTAGTTTTCCTTCTAACAGTCAGGTCCCTCAGCTGCAGGTCTGTTGGAGTTTGTTGGAGGTCCACTCCAGACCTTATTTGTCTGGGTATCACCAGCAGAGGCTGCAGAACAGCAAATATTTGAGAACAGCAAATATTCTACAACAGCAAATATTGCTGTCTGATCCTTCCTCTGGAAGCTACTTCTCAGAGGGGCACCCGCCTGTATGAGGTGTCAGTCGGCCCCTACTGGGAGGTATCTCCCTGTTAGGCTACATGGAGGTCAGGCACCCACTTGAGGAGGCAGACTGTCTGTTTTCAGAGCTCAAACACCATGCTGGGAGAACCACTGCTCTCTTCAGAGCTGTCAGACAGGGAAGTTTAAGTCTGCAGAAGTTTCTGCTGCCTTTTGTTTATCTATGCCGTGCCCCCAGAGGTGGAATCTACAGAGGCAATAGGCCTTGCTGAGCTGCAGTGGGCTCCTCCCAGTCTGAGCTTCCCCGGTCTCTTTGTTTACCTACTCACGCCTCAGCAATGGCAGATGCCCCTTTGCCAGCGAGGCTGCCGCCTCACAGTTCTATCTCAGACTGCTGCTCTAGCAGTGAGCATGGCTCTGTGGACGTGGGACCTGCCGAGCCAGGCGTGGGATATAATCTCCTACTGTGCTATTTGCTAAGACTGTTGGAAAAGTGCAGTATTTGGGTGGGAGTGTCCCAGTTTTCCAGGTACAGTCTGTCATGGCTTCCCTTGGCTAGGAAAGGGAAATCCCCTGACCCCTTGCACTTCCCAGATGAGGCAATGCCCCACCCTGTTTCAGCTCACCCTCCACGGGCTGCACCCACTGCCCAACCAGTCCCAATGAGATGAACCAGGTACCTCAGTTGGAAATGCAGAAATCACCCGTCTTCTGCTTCGATCATGCTGGGAGCTGCAGACCCAAGCTGTTCCTATTCAGCCATCTTGGAACAAATCGATCAATCTAGTGGTCTTATGAGGGGCTTTTCTCCCTTTGCTTGGCAGTTCTCTCTCCTGCTGCCATTTGGAGAAGGATGTGTTGCTTTCCCTTCCACCATGATTGTAAGTTTCCTGTGGCCTCCTCAGCCATGCAAAACTGTGAGTCAATTAAACTTCTTGTCTTTATAAATTACCCAGGCTCAGCTATTTCTTCATAGCAGCTTGAGAACAGACTAGTACAGAGCCCCTGTACTTTTTTGGCTTAAAGTCGCAGTTTTCAAGAACCTAGGGGCAACATTAAGTGATGACTTACAGTATATTGTGTGTATGTATGTTGTATGTGTATATAGTTTTGTCTGCTGACATTGCTCTGTGCTGTCATGTCACAGAAGCAATAAAAGTAAGCAATACATGTGATTCACCCTGCAATTCACACATCTTTTGTCTTCTGATCAGCCCAGTTGTTTTGTGTTCTAGCAGTATTCAGGGTAGAGAACCCAGAGAGGGAACAATGAGATGCTGTGTGGTCCCCTGGAAAGGGGCCTCTGGAATGACTGCTCAAATAGCAGAGGCCTCCTCTGCTTGGGGACCCTTCCAAGGCTTTGGTTCAGTAATCATGCAGCTGGGAGGAGGGAGGAGGAGCTGTGAGATAAAGGGGTAAGGAGGAGTCCTTGGGGTGGTAGATGGAGCTGGCAGGAATTGATACATGTCCAGGGGGTGAAGGCAGGTGCAGTGCTGATGTGCCACCTCACTGCAGGCATCTGACTTGCCTGAAGCTTCCCACACAGCCGGTTCTACCTCACCTCCATTGCAGAGGTGCAGCGACAAGGCCCAGCTGGCAGGCTCTGGGTGATAAATGGGCTCCCGCCTCCCCACCTTTCCTTTTTCCTCTGCGTGTCTGTGCATGGAAGAGGGGGGCACATCATTTCTCATGTCGGCCCCAGGCTCACACATCTGATGGATGAGCTGGAGAGTGGCCTCCTTCGCAGTGCACCTGTTTCTTCCAACCCCCTGAAGCTGATAGTGCAGCCTTAGCTTTTGCTCTTGTAAATGTGAAGATTCTTGGTAGAACTGCAGGCAGCTTAGCAAGACCAGAGGAATACCACAGGCATGTGCAGTTCTATACCATTAGACAAACTTTACAGATCCTGGTCACCACTAAGCATGCTCGTGAAGTGGGTGCGGAGAGGTGAAGGCTGAACTAATACGCATGAAGACCAAGTGTGAGCCAGGCCCTGTGCAAACTGGTTGTCTTCTTTAAGCCTCATGAAAATGTGGCAGCCTCATTTCCATTTTGCAAACAAGGAAAGAGTCCCAGACGATGTCATTTATCGGAGATCACACAACTACTAATGGAATAGCCAAAATTTGATCCCAAATTTCTCCAGTCCCAAAGGGAACCAATACTTAGATTTTAAATAGTCATGACATTCCCCTTCAAATCTGAGATTCTTTGTTCTAAGGCCACCATGAATGATGCGAATTACTAAAACTGTAAATGACATGTCCACATCTGGCATTTTCCCTCAGCACCAACAGCTACATCTTTAGTTTCTGCGCTTTCTTCCTCTTCTTCTTCCTCTGCCTCTTATTCATCATCTCTCCCTCCTTCTTCTTTAAGAAAATTAGAATTCTAATCAATCAAGTTTGAATCCCTTTCTGGCATTGCTGGTTGGGGTGTTGCCATGTCTGAACAGGATCACGACCCATTTGGAAGATGCAGACATTGTTCCTTTCCTTCTTTGTGAGGTCACTCTGAGCCCCTGGTCTTGGTCCATTCTTTATACGAGTCTCTCCTGTCCCTCTTTAAATTTTCATGAGCATGTTAGATGTGTCCAGAAAACACCATACGTGCACAGAAAAAAAAAAGGTCCCAAATTAAACCATTGACTAGCCTTGTTGGGGTCTCCAAGCTCAAGGTTAACATCTTCTCTCAACCCCTGCAACAGCTGGTGTCAGCATACTCTCTTTCTGAATACAGCATACAGCATCTAACTCCTCCATGTACAGCCTCAGTTTCTCCAAGGTGATTAGCCTTTGGGAAGGCCCTGAGGGGTTGAAGATAGCAAGTCCATTGTCCACCTCTGCTTTCCCGAGCAGAGACTCTCTTCCAACAGACCCATAAAATCACAATAGAAGTTAACCCCATGCATATTCACTCTGCCTGATAGGGTTCTCAGTGCATTACATGAATTAACTTTTCTCCTCTTCACCATAAACTGATAAGGGAGTTTCTTATCAGTTTTATCCCCATTTACAGACGAGATAACCAAAGCTCAGAGAGAAGAGCAAACTTGGCCATGGTCACACAGGTAGTAGGTGGCAGAGCCTAAAGAACCTGTGCATTCTGAGCCCAGAGCCAACTTCCCTAACCATCAAGGAAATTTGCCTCATGCCTTGTGTGTTACTGATGCATCTCCAAAACAGAAGCAACCACTCCAGCAATTCCCTATGCATTGCAAGGCTATGCAGTTGACCTGCTTTTCCCTACTCACCACACAAAGGTCCTTGGGTTTAGGGTTCTCTGTCCAAGGAGTGGAGACCCACTTACAGACCTACTGCAGTCGCAAAAACGCTAATCGCTTCTGCCACGGTTGGTACATGCCATGTGCCAGGCATAGTGCTAGGCCCTGCAGATAAAGCTCATGGCGTCCTTGCAAACTACTATTCTCCCATTTTACAGATGAGGCCACTGAGGATCAGAGAGGTTTTGTGACAACCAACATCAGGCAGCTGGTAAGGAAAGACCTGAAATTCATACCAGTCTGCTAAGAGATGGGGCTTCTTTCCAGAAGTATAAAACCTGGGCCTGGGCAGTTTCCTTGGCAGGGTTTTTCCCAGGGAAACTGCCCAGGCCTGGTTTTTATACTTCTGGAAAATCAGGCCAAGTAGATTTTAATACCACCAATATAAAATGCCTAAAACCCCATGAATTGTCTGTATTTCACTCAAGAGTGCTTTATGAAGCAGCTATCTGTGAGCATAACTTTTCTTGACCAGCTCTAGAGTGCCTAATAACTCCTTGGCCAAGCTCATTCAGATCTATTTTCTTTTAAGTAGCTATGGACACAGAGGTCCCCAGTGAGTATGGCCATGTTTGATGTGATGGAATGAGAGGAAGCTCTGGAGTCAGACCTGTGCTTATCTACAGGGTCGATCACCTTCTTGCTGTGTGTCCTTAGGCAAATAGTTTAACCTCTCTGAGTCTGTTGCCTCATCTATCAAATGAGGATAATGATATTTAACTCACAGGGTGGTTGAGAAGGTAGAGAAACATTTATCAGATGGCTTTCCTTTGCTCTCAAGCCAGTTCCCCCAACCCTTACCGTAACCACAAAGTCATGGCTGTCAGGTTCTCCTGACATTTCTGTCTCATCTCCAGCCATGTTTGCCTCTGGGCTCAAGACGCATGGCCTTCAATAACTCTTATTCAGTGACTCAAATGTCCAGTTGTCTTTCCTTCTCAAAGATCTTTGCATATTCTGCCTCTCCTTCCCTTGAGCTTCCAGAAACATGGACCCTCCCAGCTTCTCCCTCTCATGCACACGTATACATGAGACACAGACACAAAGAAAGACAAGGACACACACACCCAAAGAGACCCAGGACAAAAAGCCATACATGCAGAAAGTGGGAGACTCAGAGATACACACCAAAGAGCCCTACAGAGACATAGACACACATAGACATGCAGAGAGACCCAGGGAAAGACACACACATATAGACACACAAACCCATGCACAAGCAAGTGTGGGCAGATACACCAATACCTAGCTAATTCCCCAACAGTTTTGAGATCTCAGCTTACTTTCTCAGAGACTCCTTCCTGACGTCAGATTTCTTGGCTATACGACTGCAGAGAACCCCATTTCTTTCCTTCATGATGCTTATTTTGGTTTGCAGTTATACACTCCTTAGCTAGACCACGGGCTACTGTCTGCCTCTTCTAGAGTTCGACAGATACTCCGTGGATAGGAACCACGTTGGCATCACCCAGTACTGTGGATTGCCCAGTTTGGAATCCTGACCTCACTACTTTCTGTCCGTGTGACCCTGGGGCAAGTTTACCTCTCTGTGCCTCAGTTTTCCATATGTAAAATGTAAAATCATAGTACCTACCTCATAGGGTTGCTGTAAGAATTAAATGACTTTATATAGGGACAGCACTGAAAGTAGTGCCAAGCTTAGAGGAAGTGCCATGTGAGTGTAAGCTATCATTATTGAATGAATGAATGAATGAATGAATGAATGAATGAATGTCTAGCATAAAGAAGATACAATAAATGGTAGCTGCTACTACTGTTGTTATTACCATCACTGCATGTGGGTCAACTTTTCAGGCAAATGCTGCAGTGGTGGGTTAGGGCCTTTGCTTACTGTTACAGACATGACAATGTAGTTATTTCAGCTCCTCAGTAGAAAGGCATCCTCCCCAGTGGGTAAGCGATTAGGCTTCCACATCAACCTGTCTGGGCCTAAACCCCACGTCTACACTTTCTAGCCTTGCGGCAAGTGATTTAATCTCTGCTAGCCTCAGTGCATTTCTCATGGGCTTGTTACTAACCACACTGTGACCAGCTCAGTTCCTGCCTGGTGCCTAGCTCAAGGTCCACATTCAGGGAGCGTAAGCCCCTGTTATTGTTCATGACCGTGGGTTGTGGGCCTTATCCTGACCACATATTTGAAAACTACACTACTTTTGACATAATGTAGGGCTGAGTTTTTGCTCTTTCTTCCTTTCTTTCTTTCTTTCTTTCTTTCTTTCTTTCTTTCTTTCTTTCTTTCTTTCTTTCTCTCTCTCTCTCTCTCTCTCTCTCTCTCTCTCTCTCTTTCTTTCTTTCTTTCTTTCTTTCTTTCTTTCTTTCGTTCGTTCGTTTTTTTTTTCTTTGAGACAAAGTCTTGCTCTGTCACCCAGGCTAGAGTGCAGTAGCACAATCTCAGCTCACTGCAACCTCTGCCTCCTGGGTTTAAGCAATTATCCTGCCTCAGCCTCCCAAGTAGCTGGGACTGCTGGCATATGCCACCATGCCCAGCTAATTTTTTTTGTATTTTTAGTAGAGACGGGATTTCACCATGTTGGCCAGGATGGTCTCAAACTCCTGATCCACTCACCTTGGCTCCCAAAGTCCTGGGATTACAGGTGTGTTGCATTTCATTCTTAAAACATGAGTCATGTTATCATTATGCACAAAGAATAGCACAGTTCTCTGTGTATATTTGTGTGCATGTGTGTGTGCGTGACATGTCATGATGCTCTGGGATTATCCAGAGGCCAAGGCCCTCTGGCTGAGTCATGTATCAATTAGCAATGCATTCAGCTGCAAGGAACAGAAAACCTGGGCTTACATAGAGGGGCTTATTTTCTCCCCCACAAGAAGCCAGAGGTGGGCAGTTGCCAACTGTGGTCAGTGGCACATCCATGTCAGGGCCAGTGTCCCTGAAGTTCTCTGAATCTTCCCCTAGATCATTGCTTTGGTTAAAAGATAAGGGCTGTGTTTTGATGTCAGATACCATGTTTATGGCAAGCCAGAAAAACGGCAAAAGGGAGGCATGAATGGGTCCATCCTCTCTTATCAGAAAAGCAAAAACCGATTTTCGTTAGTCTCATTGGCCAGAACTGTATCACTTGGTCACTCTCTGGCTCTAAGCAAGACTTGGGACACTCACCTTTTTATTTTGCAGCCTCTGCGGTAGAGACAGGCAAAGGAGAAGAGGGCCAAGAGTGATTTGGGAGAGCCAGATGCAGGACTCCTAGGCTCAGATCAGCTCCCTCTCCCACACCTGCCCCCTGCAAGATCCTTTACATTTTCCCTGCTGGGATCTCTGCTGACGGGTGCTGTTCTCTCCACCATGCCCCCTAGGGGATGCGGTTGTCAGTATGTCACTGCCCCATCCCCAACATTAGCTACAACCAACCCCATCTCCTCTCTCTCACTCTTAGTAGAAAGCAAGCATTAGAGGAATAGCCTTAAATTTGCTCAAAACTACATTAAATTTGGGCAAATTATAATGTAAGCCTTGAACAAACTTAAGACCTTATGATGAGTAAAAAATTATTTATGATGCCTCCCTGGGTTGGGACATCAAGAGTAGGAGTTGCTGCCCTGTATGGCAGATTCAAATGGCCAACACATGGTGGGAACCAATAGAAAATTGGTTAAATTGAAGCTGGGCGCAGAATGACGCCTGTAATCCCAGTAGTTTGGGAGGCTGAGGCGGGCAGATTATTGAGCTCAGGAGTTAGAGACCAGCCTGGGTAACATGGTAAAACCCTCTCTCTACAAAAAATACAAAAATTAGCCTGGTGTGATGGCACATGCCCGTAGTCCCAACTACTTGGTGGGGCTGAAGCCAGAGGATTGCTTGAACCCAGGAGGTCGAGGCTGCAGTGAGCCACGTCCACGCTACTGCACTCCAGACTGGGTGACAGAGTCAGACCCGGTCTCTTAGAGTAAATTGGTTAAACTAGCTCTGTCTTAAAGGGGGCCATTTTAAATGGGCTTCCCTCTAAATCATCCAAAAATCAGCCCAAGTATTACAGCCCATGTCACTCATGAAATCACCCCTGTGTTCCTCCTTGTCTTCTTTCATGATGAAACTCAAGCTGGCTTGTGTATAAAAACTCATTAGACTGTTGTTGGAGAAAGATGATATTCATTTGACTTATGTTTAACACAATGCAGTTCTTTTCCTTTATGAGTTTAGATTTGTAAACCATTTCTCCTACCTCCCCCCATGCATGCATATGATTTTAATGTTCTTTTGATATATATCTCTGCATGTTCTCCATTTCTCTTAGTTTTCACTTAATTACTTCATGTATTATTTTTAGTTTGCAGACTAAAAGTTTGGAAAGAAATGAAAGTACACCTGGCACATGAAGCCAGTGTTATTAGTTTGCTATTATTTCTCTGTATATAACTCAAAATCTTTGGAAATGGGGAGAGAGTCAATTTCCCCCTTACTTTATTAAACTTGAATGGCAGTTCTCAGCCATAGCAGGAAGTGTCGTGCATAGAATTGGCTACTAATAAAGTATACAAATGATTTATTCTTTTCCTTTTAATAAACTGGAGTGAATTCAACATTTTCCCTACACTACACTCTCACTGGCACTCAGGCTTGCTTTACCTAGAGGAAATGCAGGGGCAGTGGTCTGGCCTGTGATCAGGACATTGAGCATACGTAAACATGTCTTGCCTGTGCCATTACGAGGTGGCATGGCTATTGTTAATGCAACCAGAATAGTTCAGTGGTTACAGAGTATCTACCCATCCAACAGCTGTTCAGTGAGCTTACTACTGTGTGCCAAGCACTATCCTCAGTTCTGGGATACAGCAGGGAAAATGCAAACATGATTCCTACTGTCATGGAATTCACAACCTGGTGGGGGAAATAGATAAGAAATAAAACAAATAAAGAAAATCATTAGGCCGGCGTGGTGGCTCATGCCTGTAATCCCAGCACTTTGGGAGGCCAAGGTGTGTGAATCACCGGAGTTCAGGAGTTCAAGACCAATCTGGCCAACATGGTGAAACCTTGTCTCCACTAAGCACACAAAAATTAGCCAGGCGTGTTGGCATGCACCTGTAATCGCAGTTACTTGGGAGGCTGAGGCAGGAGAATCCTTTGAACCCAGAAGGCAGAGGTTGCAGTGGGTTGAGATCATGCCACTGCCCTCCAGACTGGGCGACAGAGCAAGCAAGACTCCATCTCAAAAAAAAAAAAAAAAAAAAAAAAAAAAAAAAAAAGAAAAGAAAAAAAAAAGAATTAAGAATTAGGCTATGATAAAGCACTGCATTTAATCAGTCGTTGCTGGAATAATGCTGTATACGAGCCACTCTAAAAGCCCAGGAGCTTTTGCAACAGCAGGTGTTTATTTCTCACCCATAGTTCTGCCGGGCTCCACTGGGCTATGGATCACACTCACTCTGTACCTGCCATCCTCTTTGGCGGCGGCACCTAGGGAATGTTCTTCTCAAGGCGAATAGCAGGAGTTCAAAACGGCAAACCCAGTCGTCTGAACACGTTTAAAGCTTCTGCTCACATCACATTTACTAAAGTTCATTAGCCAAAGCAACTCGCATGGCCAAGCCCAAAGTCAGCAGAACAGGGAGTGTACAGGGGAGAGGAGAGAAAATACTCACCCAACAGAAATTACATCTATCAGGAGCATTAAGGCAATTACAGTGGTGGGTGGGGAGGCTTTGTTATGTAACATGATTAGTTAGGAAAGGCCTTTTGTCAGGGTGGGAGGGGGGCATATTGGAGCTGAGAAGAAACCAGTCCTGAGAAGAGGGAATGGTGTACTTGGAAGAGAGTCTCGAAAATGCAAAGGTGCTGTGGCAGGAAAGTGTTTGGGGTCATCCTGGAAATGTAGCAGGTATGTTTGGACTGTGGTGAGGAAGGAGGAGAGCAGGATATGGGAGAGGTCGGGAGGCACCCTAGGACAGGATCCTTCAGGGACTCAGAGCCTCCTTAGCATTTGGGGCTTTATTCCAAGTTTAGTGGGCAGCCATGGAAGAATTTATTTTTTTTAAGACGGAGTCTCACGTAATTATGACTCACTGCAGCCTTGACCTCCTGGGCTCAAGTGAGCCTCCCACCTCAGCCTCCCAAGGAACTGGGACCACAGGTGCTCACTACCATGCCCTGCTAATATTTGAATTTTCTGTAGAGATGGGGTCTCCCTATGTTGCCCAGCCAGGCTGGTCTCAAACTCTTGGGTTCAAGGGATCCTCCTGCCTCAGCCTCCCAAAGTACTGAGATTACAGGCGTGAGCCACTGTGCCCAGCCAGATTTCAGGCAGTAGAGCAACATGATCTGAAACATAGTTTCAAAAGTCCCCTCTAGCTACACAGAGGAAAATCAATTAGACGTGTGCAAAAGTGGAAACAGACAGGTTAGGAAGCACACTGCACATGAGAGACAATGGCCTGACTGAGATGGTGGCCGTGTTAACGGAGAAAGGCAGACAGGTTAGGTTTATATGCAGGTGGTTCAGTCACCAGATCTGGCAACACTTTTTCCGAGGAACCAGAAAGGATTTCTCCCCTACAAATTTGTTTGGTGTATCATCAAACTCTGAGTGCATCCCTAGGGCATATCCCACCTGTGAACACCACCTGTCCTGTGAACCAAGGGATAGGGTAGGGTAGAGTCGTTGTGGAACTTGGGTGTGGAGGTATGTATCCTGCTAGAGACCTAGGCTGAATTCTGCAAGCTTATGGCTCTCAGAGCATTGGGAAAGAAACCACATTTATACCTATGTCAGATTCAGCCTTGGCAAGGGTTGGTGAAATCCACATGTTGGGACAATGAAGCCTGAACCAAGAAATTCCACAGAAATGTCTTATATGGAAAACTCAGCCTCATGGCCCAGTGAGCCCAGGGAGTTACACATCCAGACCATAGGGAATTCACAAAGCTGAGCTTAGCATTCTACCCAAGAGGTTGACAGCAGCCAAGAAGACACGTCTTGGAATTCACATACCCAGTTGCGTTTGCTCTATCTGCTGACAATGGCATCTGCGAGTCAGATACGGTCGAGGAGCGTTTGATCCTGACTGTTCTCTGGCCCAAAGGCCCTGTACAAGTGTGACTCTCCCTTCTTCAAACCTGCGGATTCCCTCCTCTCACTCCCCAGTCCCATGAGCTCGGGAAAAGCATCTACAGGTTTTCATGATGGGATTGACTTTGGCTGCTCTCAAAGGCAAGCCACCAAGGTAGCATAGACACACCCCTTCCGAGTGTACCCCAGCCTGCCCCTGCAGGGATCTGTCTCATCCTGTGATTCATGTCAGGCACTGGCACCCGCCTTCCTCTTTGACAAGGCGGCTCTGCCTGTCGGGAAATTTGGCTTCGTGTTTCACAGGCCTGTCAGCAGATGAGGGAAGACATATGCCAGCAGCAGGAAGCATGCATTAAACACAGAAAACTCTTCTGATCACGACTGCCCCGGCCTGTTCTATATAGGAGACATTTGGCAGGCATTCGTGGGAGGCAGGTCCTAGATGCAGAGGATTTGTCAAGTGCAAGATACTCCTTTTTTTCCCTACTGGCGCATTCTCATCTTCCGGGTCTTGGGCTCAAAAGTCACCTCCTCCAAGAGGCCTTCCTTGACTACTCTGCCAAAGTCAGGACGCTAGGATTGCTTCTTTCCTATCACATCACCTCATTTTCCCTTTGTAGCATCAGTAATCATTTTAGTTATCTTTATACTTCGTTAATATCTACCTCTCCCAACTGGACTCTAAGCTCTGTGAGGACAGAGGTTTTCCTCTTCACTGTTTCCACCTACCTAGTGCAAGATCTGGCACTTAGACACGTGATGGGTGCCTGGATAAATGAGTGGAAAAAATGGAAGATGCATAGGGAAAAACAAGGACCACTTTTTATTGATAATATCTTTCTCTATTTCAGAACTTAGAGCTTCCTCTGAAACCTTTCCAACTAAATGCTATGGTTGTAATGAATGACAAGTTTGGGAGCTGCAGTCCCTTGAGTCATAGCAAAGAGTTGGAGAAAACAGACAGGTCTATAATGAAGTTGTCACTTTTTCTCAAATCAACGCAGAACAGAATGTGGAAGCAGGTATAGCCTCCCCCATCTTGCACCAAAGGACTTGAAGAAGTGAACCCAGGTGAACAGGCAAGTAGGTGTCTCAAGTGGGGGTTTCTGAACATTTCCTCAGAAGACAATAAACATGGAATCTCAAAGATGAGTCAAGATGTACATCAATAACACTGAAACAGACATATATCCCGCCCAGAGTTTGAGTGGACGAAATTGTTAGCATTCAGGAAACTCTTAAGAATGAAGGTTAGATTCCAGGTCTAACAAGAATGTCTTAGCTGATCATTTTTGTTGGACACCATGAAATTACATGCCACGTGATGTGTACAAGTGTCCACATACAATTATCTAGAAAGAGGGATCGGAGGTTTTATCATATTTTCAAAAGAGTCTGTGATCTCCAAAAAAGGTGAAAGACAGCTACTCATAGGTGCTTTTATGGGGAAGGTCATAGAGGTCATAAATCTATAGAAACCAAAGGTGAAATTGTATCTTACTTCTTGGTCACCATGAGCCACCTCTCCCCTTGCCTTGTTTTGTTTAAGGTTGAGCCACATAAGTTGTAAGGAGGATGGTTTGATGGTTCAGTGTTAGCCTGGAACTGGTTGGGGTTACCTGGGTGGAGGCTGTAGCAAGGTGAGAACAAGATTGAATGTGACATTAGCTCACTGCATTTTTGTTATGTCTTTGCCTGTGTGTCCTGGCTGTTCACATCCCATCTTGCTTTAGCTCTTGAAGGTACATTTTACTCCAAGTTACAGACTCAACCTTCTTAGAACCCTATCTCTGCTTGGTGTTTTTAATGATTAAACAAAGAAGCCAAGAGGAAGTAGACGTCAGTGTTTCATAAAGTGTGGTTCATGGACTAACTGTGTCACAGTTATCTGGCTCGCTTGTTAGAAATGCAGATCTCTGATCCCAAGCTTTGATCCATGAAATCAGAGTCTACAAAGGTGTATCATGGGAATCTACACTTTTATTTTTTTGAGATAGAATCTCGCTCTGTCACCCAGGATGGAGTGCAGTGGCACGATCTCAGCTCATTGCAACCTCCACCTCCCAGGTTCAAGTGATTCTCCTGCCTCACACTCCTGAGTAGCTGGGACTACAGGCACCTGCTACCACACCTAGCTAATTTTTTTTTTTTTTTTTGTATTTTTAGAAGAGACGGGGTTTCACCGTGTTAGCCAGGACAGTCTCAATCTCCTGACCTTGTGATCTGCCCGCCTTGGCCTCCCAAAGGGCTGGGATTACAGACATGAGCCACCATACCCAGCCAGGAATCTATACTTTTAAGAGGCTGTCTAGGTCATCATTCTGATACACAACAAAGTGTGAACCTTGACCCTCATACAAGCTCTTAAATGTCCTACAAGTTGGTCCCAGAATGAACAAGGCCCATCTTTGCTTATGTCCTTCTGCCTTCCCATTTATGCCTATCCAAACTCTATCCATCCTTCAAGATTACCTGATCTTTATAAGAAGTCTTTTTTAGGTGTCTCCAGCTTTCATTTGCTTTCTTTTTTATGAATCCAACATTCATAAGGCTTGCATTATTCTCTTTTCCATTTATGTGACTCTGGTCTCTTCAATTCAAATATAAGCAATAAACTCCTCGAAGCCTCATTCTCTCCATTGCATAATTTATCTCAAGAGACAAGGAGAATGTTCAGTAAACAACCCTTCCTCCAGAGTATACGTGACTCTGAAAATGTTAGCGAGCTTGTGTTAGACTCTGCTAAAGAGCTCTTACCTTACCAACTTCAAGTATTGATGGTGGCGCTGTCTTGCCGTTTGGAAATCACAGCTTCCTCCTGATATTTCTGTTTTCCCAAGGCTTCCCTTCCTCTGGGCATTTCCTTTTGGAGTGATAGAAAATGGGCCCAAAAGAATTTAAATGACATTCTTCAGTTCAGAATTCATGCAAAGAGCTGTCTGGCTGCAGTAGTTTGCAAGTGCTCAAAGAGTTTCACCTACCGATGTTCAACTTTCGTCCAACATCTCCAAAGGACACTTCTTTTTGAGGTTCAGAAACTTAAAGGGAAGGGTTTTAAACTCAGCATATATTCCTGAGGACCTGGTCAGGACCTTGAGAAAAGGACTTTCCCCAGCTTAGACCAAAATATGCACAGGATGGCTGTGCATCTCTGTGCTGTTCAGCCTCTATTTCCATCCCACGAGGTCTGGCCGTCTTCAATAAGCTTCAGTGAACATCTGGAATTTTAGAAGCTTGCTGAAATCGCATTCCATTCTGAGAAAGTTTGGTCCATTTCTTGGCCTTATGTCAAACATTGCATTTTTCTTTCAGAAGTCATCCATAAAGACATGGACAATGAATTCATTTCAATGCATTTCCAATGATCCAGCAGGCTTCTGAAACCGGTGAGCTTTAAATACCTTCCCACGGGTACATCTGAGTTTCATATAACCACTCGAAATCTCTTTTCTAATACATGTGGCATTACCAAACCACAGTCATAAGGCATGACATAATTTACTTTTGCCTTTTCCCTTCATTCTTGAACAGTTCACCGAGCTCCTGGAACTCATAACAGAGATGTCAACTGTGGAAGTTGATGAAGCCCTAGGCCCGTGTCGTCTTTCATCAGAGCATTCTTTTAGAAGCCTTAAGAAGCACAATTGCTCTGCAGCCAAAGTTGCTGCTGCTTCTTATTCTTCCTTTTTTTTTTTTTAATAAGAAGATAGATCTATGGGCCTTTGAGGAAAGGATTCTCATTTTAAAAAATTAATAATACTCACAACTTGTCTCCTCTGCTTTTCTACATACTCACACATCCCTAAATTTTAGAAAGGATATGTCTGTTGCATTTTCATTCCTCTGCATCAGCTATGGTTTTGTAACCTGGATTGAATTGAGTATTCCCAGCTAGAAAATAGTCAGCTGACGAAAAGACGGCACTAATCTCTCCCACCTTGTCCAACTCAAACCCATGTCGAAAGCAGAATCTGCTTTCACTGTTTGAGGAATAAAATACGAGTCATGATATCAACATTACAGAAGCAGATTACATCTTGGAATTTAAGGATATTTTAGAGGGCCTGACAACTTCCTCAAATTGAATGCAAACATTTGAACGTCCACACACTTGCATTTTTACGGAGTGAAGATCCATAGTTCTTACCAGATTTGCAAAGAGGTCTGTGACCCCAGAAAAGATTGGAAAAAAACAAGCAAATATGATCCTGCAGTCAAGATCCACATGCCCATTTGCTGAACCAAAATACAGGACGCATCAGCTGTCGAGACAGTATTAATTCTGAAGACAGGGAAAGGAAAGATCTGAACTCAAGATTACCCCAGTTAATCTAGGGCATATGGCTATCTGAATTCCGGGGAATGACGTAAAGGAAGAAGTCTGCTTTCCTTTTTTTTTTTTTTTTTTCAAGTTCATGAAACTTTCACTGATCATTTGGATGGCAGGGTATCTGCTAAAAACCAGGATTATAAAGATGAACAGGCCTCAGCTCTGTTTTTAACAGGCTCAAAATCTATGGTAAGAGGCAAGGCATTTAGTCTCCTTTGCTACAATTGTGGCTCACATATCTTTGCTCTGCTCTAAGAAAAATGTAACAAAAGCACTTTGGGTTTGGCAGGTAGGGGCTCTGATGTTAACAGGATGGGGTAGAAAGCTCTTGATGCTTCTGGAAACCCCATGAGAGTTTAGAAAATAGGAACCTTGTCCTTCTCACTGGAAAGCACACTCATCTTGCCTGTCTGATCACTCAGCCTCCTCCCCAATCCAGAAAGGAAACAATTTTTTTTCCAAGACATTAAATTGCTTGGCTGGCTGTTGTGGCCTGGGTGAGATGAAGGCAGACATCATTAATGGAATGTGTTGCCGCATTTTTTGGTGGATTGTTTTGAAAAGTATTTCACTGGAGAACATTAGCACAGCTTGGGCAAAAGAGCTTTGTGAAAAAATTGAATCCCCGTATTTCTCTATCTCTTTCTGCAATTGCTCCCCAAATGTGCTCTTTGAAAGGGTATTTGGTGAAGGCCAGTGTATTGGGGCTGACTCTGAAGGTCCGTGGACCACACATGAGCTCAAATGCAATTGACCGTGCTCTGTGATCCTCACCACTCATGGCCAATTTGATAGACTTACAGCCTCTCCAACAGGCCACTTAGAAAGGACGGAGAGGGATGATTCAGTAGAAAGGACATGAACTCAGGGTGGAGTGGGCTTTCTCTCCCTTTGCTCCTTCCTGATTCTAACCTATTTGGGCCTGGACAGTCATAAGACTTTGCTATGAAAAACTACCCAGTCCTTGCTGTGAAAGTCAGCAGTCCTGGGCTACTTCTTGAAAGGAAATACCTTCTGCTCTGCCATGATGTGAACCAGGCCCCAACCCCTGACCACAGGTGACGGGACATAGCCCAGGGTGTTCAGAATAATGAGCAGCCAATTGCAGACCATGAGGTGATAGGTGAGCTGGTGGGATTAGCTCTGCCCAGACAGGGCCTACAAGTTGCCAAATTTAGCTCCAAACCAGCAGCATCTCAAAGTTCCTGGGCTCTACCCATGGAGAAGCCTTCACAATCAAAGTTCATTCTTTAAAAGACAAGATAAGATTTGTTCTTCAGGCATTTGGCCCCTATCAGAGGCTTAGGTGTGAAAAATAACAAAATTTGATCTTCGTGTCCCCAGTCTTTCCATTTTATTTGATGTCATGAGTGACATCCAATTCTACCAGTGGTTCCCATTCATTTGTTCTCTGAGATCTGCTAATCTCATTTACATTCAGTCAACCCCTAAAGCACCCAGCAGAAAGCAGAGTACACAGAGGGGGATTTAATAAAGTGATGTTGACCCTACGTGGTCCCACAAGTTCATATGCCACCGCCTCCTCGTGAAGTCCTGCCCGATCACCTGTTGAAATGAATCACTTCTTTCCCACACCTGACACCCTCTGCACCTGTCTAAGATAACAGTCCACACTGCCTTGGGCATGACTTACCCATGTGCTTCTCCACCATTTTTCACACCCTCCCAGTGGCATCCTAGACACTCAATAACTGGCATGAACTTTTTGGCTAATTAGAAAGTCTTTTCAGCCCTGATATTTTGGGTTGCTTCTCCCTTTCATGATAATCATGCAGCTATGGTGGACACTTCTATGATCCAGACACTGTCTACATTAGGTCATGTCTGCACCTATGCTACAACTCTGTGGAGGGAGATACTATCATTATCCTCCTTTACAGATGTGGAAACTGAAACTCAAAGAGGTTAAGGGCCTTCCTCCAAGACCGTTACCTATGTTAGTAGCAGAACTTGAACTCTAGCCTATGTAACCCCAAAGACAATGCTGTTGATTAGTGTGGGACACTTCTGTTTATAGATGCCCAAGACAGAGCCTCCATCTGAGCACTCCTTCTCACCCTTGAGTTGGAAAACAAGCCCTCATATACAAAGAGGCAGTAACGTGTAGTGGGTCACAACCAGAGGATACTGAAAGTAGGGAGTGAATGTTTGATGAGAAACAGAGTGGATACAGAGTTCCACTCCCTACAACTTATTTATTAACTACAAATGAAGAAATAGTTACTTTGCATCAAAGAAAACTGCCAAATACAATCTTAACCAAATGATCAAAGCCAACATCATCAGTATTTGGACAACAGAACATCTCATGTCTCCTACTGTGATGAGCTGAGGACACAACATTCTGGTCTTCCTGCCAAAAATGTGTAACTTGAACATAATCATGAGAAGACATTAAGAACATGCCACAGAAAACTGGCCTGTGTTCTTTAAAAATTATCAAGTTCAGGAAATACAAAGAAAGACAAAGGAATTGCTCCAGATTAAAAGAGACTAAAGGCTCCAGATTAAAGACAATTAAGTGCAATGCGTACTTTCAGGTTGCATCCTGAACCGGGGGGAAAGATAGCTATATAGAACATTATTAGGACAATTGATGAAATTTGAATATGGACTGTGAGTTAGACAGTATTGTTATGAAAATGTTAAATTTTCTGATTTTTGATAACTATTGAGATTATATAGGATAATATATTAGGAAATGCATACTGCAATATTTAGGGTTATATGGACACAATGTCTCTAACTTAATTGGGTCAGGAAAACAAAATATGCATATCTATGTAAAATAAAATATAGAAAGAATAATAGAGCAAAGTAAAAACAGGTGGATTTGGGCAAAAGTTATATACAAGTTTCAGGAACAATGCTTGTATTTTTTTTTCTGGAATTTCAAAGTTATATCCAAATTAAAAATGGCAAAATGTTACAGAGTAGCAGTTGCAAGTGTAGGTACTGAAATTGTACTGCCTGGTATAAATCCTGGATCTGCCAAGTTGGCTGTGTGACCTTGGGCAACTTACCCAACCTCCCTGTGCCTCTGTTTCCTTGCCTGCAAGTACCTACCTCTTAGGATTTTCTGAGACCTCAATGAACTAATATGCATAGACTGGAACCTGGTGCCTCATAAGCATTCACTAAGTGTTAGCTAAGATTGTCAGTATGTGTGAAGGTCAGTGGTTACCAATTTCTTTGATATTTTCCTGTTCGCCTGTTGTGTATCGTTTCCTGGTCTGTCAGATTATCTCCAAGGTGCAGCTCTAAAGACAAGCAAATTCTTATTAGATTTGGAAGCCAGTTCATCAAATACACGCAGTCCTCGAAGGGCACGAATGTGTTTAACAAGAATTAATGAAAAATTGGCAGCCTGATATTTTTGGCCCAGTCAAAATGTGTGGAGTCTCATTGCTAATTAAGCCTCCTCATTTTTCCTAGAGCGATGCCACCTGTAGGTTTGCCTGATTTGGGCATTTATTTTTCCAAATGGCAGCTGCCTGAAAGTTTCAGGAATCTCAGAACAATAATTGGAATTTAGGCTAAAAGAAGAAATGGGATATTCCCAAATTGCAACAGGATAAGCAGCCCTTTGAAAAAAAAAAATAGATGGTTAGATTTTTGTGAGATGCTGCCCATTGATCTAAAACTTCAATTTTAAGTCAGAGAATTATCAATTAATAAAAATTGATTTATATTTACTACATATAAGGCACCACACAGGACGCTGTTGGGGACTTGTAGGTAAATGAGATATGGATATTTTTTGAGTTACTACAGCAGAGGACCTCAGTGTCCAGCATGAAGTGACCAGAGACAGAGTGGGATGGGAGGAGGTCACAGCAGTGGCCAGGACCAGATTACAGGGGCCTTGGAGGCCACAGGGAGGATTTTGGATTTGGTTCTAATGCTACAGGAATCCACTGAAGGTTGTGAACCATCGGGATGGCATTAACTGATGATTTTTTTTTTAATTGAGAGCAAGTCTCACTCTGTGGCCCGGGTGGAGTGCAATGGTACGATCACAGCTCACTGTGGCCCCCACCTCCCAGGCTCAGGTAATCCTCCCACCTCAGTCTCCTAAGTAGCAGAGACCACAGGCATGTACCACCAGGCTCATGCCCAGGTAACTTAAAAAAAAAATATTGTGTAGAGACGGGGTTTTTCTATGTTCCCCAGGCAGGTCTTGAACTCCTGGGCTCTAGGGATCCTCCCACCTTGGCCTCCCAAAGTGCTGGATTATAGGCATGAGTGACTGCACCTGGCCTGATTTATATTAAAACACACACACACACACACACACACACACACACACACACACACACAACAAAACAAAACAAAAACTGCAGGGACACGAGTCAAGTTCAAAACAGGGAGACCAGAGAGAAAGCAGCTGTTGCTCTTCAGGCAAGAGCTGGTGTTACTAGACAAGGGAGGAAGCAGCAGAAAGAGATAATATTTTGGAGGTATAGCCATCAGGACTTGCCAATGCAATTGGATGGGGTTGGAGCAAGGGGCAGCAAGGGAAAGGCAGGAACCAGGGATGACTCCTAGTTTTGAAAGAAAGGTTGGCTTTGAACACGTGGCAGTGGGAAGAAGGATATTACAGGCAATGTGTGAGCAGAAACATGAGGTGAGAAAATGGAGCCCATGTCCAGGGAAGTAGGAGTCACTGGAATCTTTCTGGAGAATGAGGTGCAAAAAAAGAAAGGTGTGGAAGATATGGTTGGAGCCAGAATGGAAAGTGCCAGACCAAAGAAAATGGATTTCTTTCCACAGGCATTATGGAGCCACCACAGGATTCTAAACAGATTAGAAAACTCCCAGCAGGCCCCGGATGGTTAAAACGAGTCCACCACCTTCCTAATGACCCATTCTTGTACTCAACGACTTAAAGAGTATTTTGCATCTAGCATAAATCTCTCTATTGGTTCCGTGGAAAACACACATGCCCACACATTGCTTACCTCACTGATTTTTAAAACGGTCTCAATTCCCTTTGAAGGCTGCTGGTGGGCCGATGTATTTACCAGACTATTGGCAATTTCACACATTCAAATTGCAATCTCCAACTTCTGCAAATAAAAGATCTTTATGTTCCCCAGTTGTGAAGTTTACTCGCAATTTCTATGCAGAGCGTTTCGTCTGTGCTTGCATTCAGAGGCTCTGCGAACACATCTGCTCACTGCCACATTTGGGAATTCCCAGGAAAAAGGTTTTGTTGTGAAAGGCCTGGCAGCCCCATCTCTTTCCAAAGGATGCATCACAAATGCTGTGTTGGGGTGAAATTGTCACAACAGAGACACCCAACCTTGGCAGTGAAGCCAACTATTTTGAGAAGTCCAGCACCAAAGGAAGCCCACAATAATGCGCTATGCTGGTTTGGACATGAGGGACAGTGTTTTAGACGTTCCATTGGAGAGCCATCACAGTTGTTGTCCTATCAATGAGATGACCTATTTGGAGCTTCTGTGAATCATTCTGTCACTCAGTAAATATTTGAGGTAAATATGAAAGCCTTTGGTAATCATGGAGAGTAATTCAAGATGAGATGCTGCTGTTATCCTTGATTGAGTTGCCAGTCCAGCCTTCTCTGCTGGACCACAAGAAGAAGAGAAAAAGAATATAATGGGGTTTAAGAGCAAGCAAGTTTTTGCATTCAGATAGATGTGGATCTGAGTCTAGCCTCTACCACTTATTAGCTATGAGATATTGAACCTGACCTCTTTATGTCTTAGTTTCCTTACCTGCACAATGGCATAATAAAAATTACTTTGTGGAGTCATTGGGATCCTTCAATAAGAGGATGATATAAAGCTTTATCTTACAATGAGTTCCCAATAAGATGCTTAGAAATCCCCTTATATTATAACCATGATGAAGGCAATTTCCTCCATTAAGACAATGGACCTTATGGGGCTGTAGAGATTTAGAGAAGATGGATGTATTGGTGGAGTAGAATAATCAGGAAGGCATCGTGGAGACCAGAATCAAGCTACGGGAAGTGCTTCAACAGGGTTTTGCAGTTCTCTCCTGTAGAGTTTGACACAATGTATTCTAACTGAGATATAACTGACTCTGAAAGACAGAGGCCTTCCTGATTCTTTCTGGTAGTGGTTCTGTTAATAGTACTTAGCATAGTGGATTAATAAATATTGGATGGATGGGTGGGTAGATGGATGGATGGATGGATGGATGGATGGATGGATGGATGGATGGATAAATGGATGAGTGGATGGATGAATAGAAAGTTACAGGGAATAACATCCTAGTGAAGAGAAAAAGTAATACAAATGTATGGAGGTGGGGACCAGATGAGACATGACCATGGGGCTAATAAACTTATGATACTTGCAGCAGGGGATGTATGCTAGGGAACTTCAGGAAAGTAAATGCCAAATTATGAAAAGTAAGTCAAGGCCCTCCGTAGGCTGGGAAGATAATTCTTACTGGGTATGGAAGTCAATTGGATGTCTTCAGCTGGAGAATGTCAGGTGAAGAAAGACATGTTTGGAAAGTTGGGCTGACAACAGTGTGAAAAAAGAACTTGGGAATAGAAATAAGAGGGAAAGCCATTTAGAGTATGCTACAAGGAAGCAGAGAATACAGGAAAAGTAAATGACTTTGAAGCCAGCAGACTTAGGTTTAAATCCTCGCTCAGCTGTGAGACATTAGACAAGTTACTAAATATCTCAGAGTCTTCATTTTCTCAAAACACCTGATGTATAGTCCTGTTTCCTTCTCTTTGCAGATTACTTTGGGAATATCTTTTAAATAGCAATAATAACAGTTAAAGCTGTGCATTTACCTTCCAGCAGGCCCTGCTTTAGGGCTTTGCACACATTGCTTGTTTTCCCAACTTAATAGACACAACCATTCTAGGAAATAGGTAATATTATTAGCCGTTTTTAATAAAAATGAAGAAAGTGACATTTTAGGCAGTTTGATGGCTTCAGCAATCTCTCTCACCTGATAGGAGAAGCAGAATTTAAACCCAAGTCAGCCTGATGCCTGAGCCTGCATTCATTATTTTTCTAATAAATGTTTTTATTAAAGTATAATATATATAAACACCCTTGTATAATCTGCTTCTCTTTGAGTTTGGACCGGGCATAGTAACTTGCTTCTAATGAGCAGAATATGACAAGTGATGAGATATCACTTGAATGATTGGGTTACAGAAGATGGGGACTTCCATCTTGGTGGCACTCTCTCTGTTGCCTTCTTGGCTTGCATACTTTGGTGAAGCAAGCTGCCGCATTGCAGAGGCCCACATGACAAGGAAATGAGAGTGACCTCTGGTCTACAGTCAGCAAGCAACTAAGATCCTCAGTCCTTAAAGTAGGTCCTTCCCCAGTAGAGCCTTGAGATGAGACCACAGTCCTGGTCAACTCCTTACTTGAGGGACTCTGGAACAGAGGACCCAGGTAAGCTATGCCTGGATTCCTGACCAACAGAAACTGTGAGATTATAAATGTTGTTTCAAGCTACCACATTTTGGGGCAATTTGTTATGCAGCATTAAATAACCAATACCAACATGCATAGAGAAACATAGACAAATCAAAATTATACAAATTGATAAATTTTCAGTAATCAAACACACCACTGTAACCACTGATTGATCAAAGTAATTAAGAGGTAAAACATTACCAGCACCCCTTCATAGTCCCCACACCTCTCCACCAGCCCCCCACCAAAAGGTTATCTCTTGACCTCTAACATCATAGGTTAGTTTTGCCTGATCTTTAACTCTCTGTAAGTAGAATCAAGTGTACTCTTTTGTCTCTGACTTCTCATTGGAGTCTGCCTTCTTTATCACTTAAACATCTTCATCAATGGAATGAGTCAACTTCATTGTTAAGCTTGCCTTGCTATTATGTTCATCTATGGCGTAAAACTAATTCTGTGTGCTTATATGTTTAACTTTTCCTGTCTACGAAGGGGTGGTGTTTATGCCTTTTATAAGCCACTTAAAGTAATTAAACTACCTTAAAGTGATCCTTTAATAACGTCCTTTGCTGCCCTAAATTCGCTAGAATATCTTGGGTAAGTCACTTCACTTTTCTGGGTCAAAGTTTCTTGTGAATAAAATTAGGTGGTTTGGCCTACTTTTGAGTTCCATCTGTGGAATCTTAAACTTGTGAAAGAAAGTTATCATCTAGATCATCATCACCCCATATTATCTCCCTTCACTCTGGCATGTTGACAAATCTAAGTAATTTTTCAAAATCTAATTTAATTTTAACACTTCCCAAAGACATATCAAATCGGCCACATGGGATAGTGGGAGATTATTAAATGAAATAAATAATAAATAGGATGTGAATTCCACAAGGGTTGGGAATCATAGGTCTGGAAAAAAAAATGATGGCTTATCTTTTTCAAGTGGAAAATGAGGCTAATAAAGATAAATTACAATGATAATTGCCTAGTTCTAATCAGTGGCAAATTACGGGTAAGTGGGTAGCTGGGAAGTTAGTCCCAGAAAAAGTCATTTGCTCTGTGATATTAGATACAGATATGAAAATGTAACCTTGAATAAAAACACTTTAGCTCCCATGGGCTATTTCTTTCCACATCTTTACATGTAAATACCTTCTGTTGGTTATGTGGAGTTTGCACAACTCTGTATGCCTGTACCTATGCCAAAAAGAGATTGCAGTACTTGTAGAAGAAGGGAGTGAGCTCTCGGGTGTCCACTTTGACCTGATCTTGCAACACCTACTGTCGTCATCTTGCAATTAGATTTGTCAGGAATTTTTATGATAACTTTCTACTTAAAGCTGTTCAAATTTAAAACCATAAAATTTCTACTCTTTCCACATTACCCAGAGTCATCACTCTGATACACTTGATCTGGCCCTGTTTATCTTCATTGACTTCATTGTCTACCCTCTTTGCCTCCATTCCCTATGTCCTGGTTACGTGAGATTCCTGTTGGCTTTTAAGTTTGAACAAAACAGTTTCATGCCTCTAGGCCTTTTGGCACAGGATGGGTCTTTTCTCAAAGCTCTATTCGAGAGGCTTCTTTCCACCCTATCCAGTTCTCCTCAATCACTGCAGCCTCATTCTTGTAATGACATAACATCATTCTTTCATTCTTTTGCTTTGTTTAAAAGTAAATTTCTATTAAGATATAATTTAGCTACTGTAAAATTCACTCTTTTAAAGTGTACGGGGTCAGTGGTTTCTAGTATATTCACATGGTTGTGCGATCACCATCATTATTTAATTCCAGAATATTTTCATTATCCCCCCAAAAATGTCAGAACCCATTAGCAGCCACTCCCCATTCTTCCTTCTTCCATGTCCCTGGAAACCACTTGCCTACTTTGTGTATCGATAACTTTGTTAGTTCTGGGTGTTTTATGTAAGTGGAATCATGTGGCATGTGGCCTTTTCACCTGGCTTTTTCACACAGCATAGTATTTTCCAGGTTCGTCAATGCTGTATCAGAATTCCATTCCTTTACATAGCTGAATAAATGCCATTCTGTGGATATATCACATTTTGTTTATCCGTTCATCAGTTGATGGACAACTGGTTTTTTTCCCCTTTTTTGGCTATTATGAATAATGCCACTATACACATTCATATTCAAGTTTTGTATGACACTCACTTCTTTCATTTTATTCACTTGTTTTTTATCTGTCTCTGAATCCACAGAAGAAATGTTCCTTAAAGCAAGTTCCTTTTTGTCTCATCCACCCCTGTTTTTCCCAAAGCCCTAGTATGGTGTCTGGCAAGAAAACTTTTTTTTTTTTTTTTTTTTGAGATGGAGTCTCGCTCTGTCCCCCAGGCTGGAGTGCAGTGGCTCACTGCAAGCACCGCCTCCCGGGTTTATGCCATTCTCCTGCCTCAGCCTCCTGAGTAGCTGGGACTACAGGTGCCTGCAACCTCGCCCTGCTAGTTTTTTGTATTTTTAGTAGAGATGGGGTTTCACCGTGTTAGCCAGGATGGTCTTGATCTCCTGACCTCGTGATCCGCCCGTCTCGGCCTCCCAAAGTGCTGGGATTACAGGCTTGAGCCACCGCGCCCGGCCTAACCAAACATTTTATAAATGAATACATACAGAACTAAACAGTGAAGCAGATAGTGTTATGAAATATATTTCTAAAATCAACTTTACTCCTTCAATAAATAATAATTACATATAATACATCCAATACTTAACAAAACATATGTACTTTAATTATACAACTTGATGACTTTTGGCTAATATATATGCCTGTATAACCACCACTAGAATCAAAACATAAAACATTAATATCACCTTAAAATATTTCCTCATGCCCTTCCCAGTTTATAGCCAGCCTGGCCCAGGCAAACGCTGACCTGCTTTCTAACACTATAGACTAAATTTGTCTTTGTTAGAATTTCACATAAATGGGATGATGTAGTATGTCCTCTTTTGTGTTTGGAGTCTTTCTCTTAGCATATTTTTAAAGATTTATCCCTAGTGTTGCCTATATCAACAGTGTGTTCCTTTTATACTATTGAATAGTATTCCCTTCAAAGTGTATACCATAAGTTGTTTAGTGTTCACCTGGTCATGAATATTAGGGTTGTTTCCAATTTATGGCTTCTATGAATAAGGTTGCTGTAAACATTCATGTACAAGTCTTTGTGTGGACATTTTTTTTATATATATTTTGGGCGTATATACTGCAAGTGGAATTGCTATGTCTAATGGCAAATGTCATTTAACTTTATGCAAGCTGCCCAACTTCTGCCCAGGTAGTTTTACCATTTTGTATTCCCACCAGCAACGTATTAACTTTCCAGGAGCTCTGCATCTGCTCCAAACTTTACCAGTCTTTAAACTTTAGTCATCTGTGTGGATATGTATTGGCATCCCTTTGTGGTTTTCATTTGAAATTTCTGATGGCTTAATGATATTGTACATCTTTTCATGTACTTCCTGCACAGGTGAAATGTCTGTTTCTTCTCTGGTGAAGTATCTGTCCAAGTCTTTTGCCCACTCTGTTTTCAGTTGTAATAGTTCTTTATGTTACTTTTCTTGTGTTCACTTTGTTTATTTGTGTTTTTCAAGGAATTTGTCTATTTCAATTTTATTGTTAAATTTATTGGTAAGAAGTGGTACGTAATATTTTCCTAATATCCTTTTAACATCTGCAGGGTCTCTAGTGATGTCCCAAATTTCGTTTCTAATATTTGTAATTTGTGTCTTCTCCCTTTGTTACTTGACCAATCTAGCTAATGGTTTATTAACTTTATTGATTTTTTAAAGTTTGATTTAATTGATTTTTCTCTATTGCTTGTTCATTCTCTATTTTACTGATGTCTGCTGTTATCTTTACTTTCCTTCTATGCATTTTAGGTTTAATTTGCTGTTATTTATTTAGATTCTTAAGGAAATACTTAGATCATTGATTTTAATCTGTTCATTTTGTTTTATAGCATTTTTTATAGCATTCAAAGCCATAAATCCCTAAATTTTATATGTTGTTATGTTTTTCATTTTTATTTAGTTCAAAATATTTCTCTAATTTCACACATGATTTGGTTTTGTGCCCAGGGATTATTTAGAAGTATATTGCTTAATTTCTAGTTATCTGAGAATTTTCCAGATATTTTTCTATCATTGGTTTCTAATTTAATTCCATGGTGATAAGAAAACATAGTCTGTATGATTTTAAAGTTTTTCAATGTATTGAAAACCTTGTTTGGGGGGCCCAGAATATGATTATCTTGGTGAATGTTACACACAGACTTGAGATGAAAGTTTGCTCCATTACTGGGTTTGTTGAAGTAGTCTATAAATGTCATTTAGGTCAGACTGGTGAAGAGTATTGTTCATATTTCCTATATATTTACTGATTTTCTGTCCACTTCTATTGATTATTGAGAGACGACTGTTGCAGTTTCTCACTACTTGTGGATATGTGGCATTCTGCTTTCAGTTCTGTCATTTTTTGTTTCATAAAGATTGATTTTGAAGCTCTGTTATTTAGGGTTGTTATGGCTTCTTGATGAATTGACCCTTATATCATTGTACAACATTCATCTTTATCCCTGTTAATATTCCTTTTTCAAAAGCCTATTTTGTTCATGTCAATATAGCTACTGCAGCTTTCTTATGATTTATTGCTTACATGGTATAATTTACCTGCCTTTGACTTTCAATCTATTTGTGTTTTCATATCTAAAGTAGGTTTCTTGTACATAATACATAATTGGATCTTGCTTTCTAAAAAAAATTAGCTTAACAGTCTCTGCCATTTAAATGTAATGTTTGGATCACTTACATTTGATGTATTTATTATATGTGTGTGCTTAAGTCTATCATTTTGCTATGTGTTTTCTGTTTGCTCCATCTGTTTTTTTCTTTTCCTTTTTTTCTCCCTTCTTTCAGATTATTTGAGTATTTCTGAGAGTTCTGTCTTTTTCTCCATCTTCATTATTGATCTATTAGCTATACAGTGAGTCCTCTTTTAATGTCATCAGTGAATTCTTGGAAACTGCAATTTTAAGTGAAACAACACACAGCAGGTCCTTGAATAACATTGTTTCATTATAACATTGGTGAGAAAAAAACAATTGGTTTTGCTATACATCATTTCACTTAAAGTCACAGTTTCCAAGAACCTATCCATGACATAAAGTGAGGATTTATTGCACTTTATTTTTTAGGGGGCTGTGGTTTACATTATTTATCTCTGGATTATCACAGCCTAGCTTTAAATTACGCCTTATCATTCCATGTGCCAATATTAGAACCTTATAACAAAATTCTTTTTTCCCCTTTTCCATCTTTTGTGCTACTGTTATCATAGATTTTATTTCTGCATATGTTATCAACCTCCTGATACCTTTTTATTGTTTTCATTTTAAACAGGTATTTATCTTTTAAAGAAACTTAAAATGAGAAACAATTTATTTTATATTTACCCACTTATTTCCAGTGTTCTTTGTTCATTGATACAGATTCTTACAATGAAGAATTTCCTTTCACGTCTCTTGTAATGCAAGCCTTTCAGTGACAAATTCTCTCAAGTTTTGTATGTCTAGAAAAGTCTTTTGCCTTCATTTTGAAATACATTTTGCTGGCTCTAGAATGCTATGTTAACTTTTCTTTCTGCTCTTTAAAATATTACTTCATTTTCTTCTGCGTTGCATAGCTTTGGACAAGGAGATTCTTGTCATTTTTATCTTTGTTCCTTTGAATTTAATGTGTGAGTTTTTTCTCTTCTGCTTTTAAGATTTTTCCCTTTGATATTGGTTTTCCGTAATTTGATTAGTGTGCCTTGATATGGCTTTTTTTGTGTTTTTGCGGCTTGAGATTCCTTGAGTTTCTTAGACTGTAATGTATAATATCACCAAATTTGGATACTTTTTGGCTCTATTTCTTTAAATATTTTTTCTCTTCCCTTTTTCCAAACTTCCACAACATGTACCTGAGGTCACTTGATATTGTCATGCAATTCAGTGAGATTCTGCCCATGTTTTCTTCTGCGCTGCATTTGGATAGTTTCTGTGGGCATGTCAAGTTCTCTTTTTACTTTTCAGTATTTAATGTGATGGATTTAGTCCCGTCCAGCTAAGTTTTAGTTTCAGATATTATACTTGGCATGTCTAGAGACTTCATTGGTTCTTTTTATATCTCTAATAATCTTTTATCATTATGTTCAGATTTTTCCTTTAAATATTTGGAAAGAGTTAAAAACACCTTTTAAAATCTTTGCTAATTGCTTTATCTCTCTGTACTGTCTGGGCCTGTTTCTATTGATCTTTTTTTTTTTTTCCTGGTTTTTTTTTTTTTCCTGGTATGGGCTCTGTTTTTCTACTTCTTGGCCTGTCAGGTAATTTTTATTGAGTGTTGGAAATTGTTAATTTTACATTTGGGGTTTAGATTTTGTTTTCCTTTAGAGAGTGTTTGGCTCTTTCTGGGGGGTGGCAGTTAATTACTTGCAATCCATGTTCTATTAAGGTGGTTCCAGAGGAGCCTTTACCCCAGTAAAATTCTGCTAGGTGTGGCCTTTCTAGGGTTTCTGTTGAATGAGTTGAGTGATTACTGAATCACCAGGGAGAACTCTGGCTGAATTCAAACAATTCCCGAGCCTGTGTGAGTTCTGCGAACCTTTCAGCTCACTGCCCACAGGTAGATCTTTGTCTGCCTCATGGAGATTCACCCTACACATAGATAGATGTCTTTGTGTTCAGACAAGACCCAAGCGTGGGGGGGCTCTGTGCCGATTATGGGGCTCTTTTTCTGCAGAGCCCCGTCCTCTCCCGAACTCAGCCTGCAGATTCTCTGAACTCATATACTGTCCTTTCAACTCAGCAAATTCCCCAAACTCCACTTGGGATCCTCGTCCCTTCTCAACAGACTGCAGTAAGCTCCGGGCAGAACGTCAGGACAGTCATAAGGTTTGCCTTGTTTGTTTCCCTTCTCTCAGGAATCACAGATCTGATCTGTCTGTTGCTCAATGTCTGAAAACTGTTGTTTTATGTATTTGGTCCAATTTTCTAGTTATTGAAGGCAGGAGGATAAACCCACTCCCTGTTTTTCTATTATGATTTGAAGCAGAAGGTCCTTATAGAACACATGTTTAAACAGAGTCAAATCTGATTATTTTATCCCTAACCCTGACTCATTTGTAATTTATTTCAACTGTAACTTATGTGTAGATTTGGTCAGAATAGTTTTTGTTATTATTGTTGTTGTTATTATTAAGGTCATAAAAGAATAACCATGCTCAATGATCGGATGTTTAATACTTATCAGTTGTGGTGGTAAGCTTTTTACAACTATTCTTGTATTATCTCTATTGTAAAGTTGAGAAAATTGAGGCTATAGGATAGTAAGGACAAAGTCAGGATTTAAATTTAAATACTATTCTTTTGTAACCCACACCCATGTGTCTTAAACATCCCAAATCTTTGGTAGAATGAGGAGGCAGGGAGGCATAATATGTGATTACTGCAGACAGAAGTTCTTCACCAGTGTTTTCCAAATTGGGGCAGGATGAAAGAGATATAGGTTCCTCAAAATGTCTGAGTTCTCATTCCTGAGGGATTATATTTATAATCTATGTATTTATAATCTATATTTTATTTCTCAAGGGATTCTTATACACAAACAGACTTGAGACTCACAACTCTTACTGAACTGGGGATTTAATATCTTTTCTCCTGTTAGACTTATCTTTAACTGCTTCCAAATGATCACAGGAATTGTATTTCTCTACCCTACACACCTGCAACCCCCCACTGCTCCATAATTCCAGTCTCCACCCTGTGAATCCTGAGACCTCCGGCATCCTCCATCCTACCAAATCAAAAAATAAAGGGGGACTTCAGTCATAAAATCTGTATCACAATAAACAACAAAACCAGCCATGACTCAATATTTCCTGGCAGTTGCTTATAGCTGTCCTCTGTATTTGCATTTAAATACAGTGACTTTTTCTTAGAAAAACTGCAACAGTTGGCAGACTTTCCTTTAGCCACTGGTACAACCTGCCTGGAATCCTGAAGATTTCAGCTACAGTCATTCTGATATCAAAACATCATGTTTTAAACTTTGGGTTGTGTCACTCAGCTCTACAGGCCTCCGTGTCCATGGGATTCAAATTCATGAGTTAGACATCTAAAGTCTCTTCTAACATTTTATTATTCAAGATATTAGTTTTTTAGTTAATAAGAAAGTTGTCTGTTTTGTTTTATTATTTCTGCTTTAAGGTATTTTGAAAGAGTTCATTTTAAAATCATATTCTCTGGAATTAACACTAAAAGTCAAAAATGTATGGTAGCATTTCCTGGCAGCCCCAAGTTGCAAAAAATGTACCATGAAGCACCCTTTCCACTTCTTAAATGCTCATCCAGGCTCTTTGAAGTGTATATCATGGCTTACAAAATTTGGTTTGTCAAGGTGAAGAAGATTTATTGATCGAGGTGTCGGCAAACAGTCAAAGGAAATGCTGAGTATTAGTCTTTTTAAAAACTCTATCTCAAAGTCAAAACCAACCAGAACATTTCGTATTGAGAATGGCCGAGCAAAGGGAAAAGAGATTGTTATCTGTGCTAAGAAGTCACTTTGCCCAGTCTCCTCTATATCCAAATGGGAGTCTTTGAGTTATAAAATATTGATAATTGTTGAATAGCTCTTACTTAAAGTATAGCATTGAGGGTATTTAATTACAGAGGGGCATGCAGCATTTTTAAGCCTAAGTCTGAATTTAATTATCAAGGAAGTGAAAGACAGTAATAGAATTTGCTGTTTATAATTGTATCCCTGGCTCACTAAGGCAGCCCCAGCCAGCTGTGCAGTCAGTTATTTGCATTTGTTTGATCAGAAAATGATCATTGTGTACTATAAAAGCATCATTCATTTCCTATTACCATTGATCCCCAGAGAGTTTCACTCAGAACCTGCCAGGAATTTCAAATGGCAGGTGGTGGGGCTATATTTTTCTATGATTAATCATATAGTCCGAATTCAGTGATTACAACTTATTAAAGAGAACACATTTCCTACTTGTAAATGCTTAGTGCCAGAATTCAAAACTCAGAAGTTACAGAAGACTTAGAAAGAAAGTAGATACCAAATTCCAGAAGAAGAGATCTTACCCGTGGGCTTCCCTAGGGAAATGAACTCTCACTGGGCTCTCTTTTGCCTGTATTAGAACACAACCCATCAAGAGCCAGTTTGCTTCAACAGTATACATTTCACATTCTGTTCACTCCAAGGGCTTTATAGCTAAATATGATTGTGAAGACTCAGGACTTAATTTTTGAAGCTCAGCTTATCTACTGCTTGCTTAATCCTAACAAACTTGGTAGAGGCTGTCTGAAAAACTTGGTCTAAAAACCAAGTATAGGACACGGTGACATGTGCCTGTACTCCCAACTATTCAGGAGACTGAGGCAGGAGGATAGCTTGAGCCTAGGAGTTTGTGTCCAGCCTGGGCAATATGGCAAGACCCTATCTGTAATTAATTAATTAATTAAATAAAACCAAGTATGGAACAATGACATGGCATTCTGTAATCAGTTTCATTTGCCCACAGAAAATGGTATGGTGTCCTAAGAAAAGTCCTATTCATACTTGAATACTAAAGTCATACTTGAATACTAAGTTTCCATTCCTATAACTTTAGCCTCTTTGCCTTTCTTTGCTCCTTTCACAGCCTCTAAAGTATCTCCTGGAGTCAGTTTCATCCTCTTCTAATCCATTCCATAGGAAACCTCTTGATTGCAAGTTTTATAGAAATGTGACATGCTCCCAGTCTCCTACCTAATGAAAAGGCTTCCAGTAACAGAATGGACTAAGTTATGCGGTGGACATAAATGGTCCCCAAATCTAGTGACTTATTAAAACAAAGATTTACTTCTCATTCACCCTCTCCATCAGTTTTCAGCCATGGCAGGGAGAGAGGAGTTGATGCCTTTTAACTTCTTACTCAGGAACCAAGACAAGCCATCACTATCTTGTTTGGCAGCCAATGAGTGTGGTGGGGGAGGAAACATAGCAAATAGCAAAATCCCACATGTATTAGTTTGTTTTCACATACTTTAAATAACTGCCTGAGACTGCGTAATTTATAAGGGAAAGAGGCTTAATTGACTCACAGTTCAGCATGGCTAGGGAGGCCACAGGAAACTTACAATCATGGCGGAAGGCAAAGAGGAAGAAAGGCACCTTCTTCACAAGGCAGCAGGAAGGAGAAGTGCTGAGTGAAGGGGGAAGTGCTCCTTATATCCCCTTATATAATAAAGCCATTAGATCTCATGAGAACTTGCTGTTATAAGAACAGCATGAGGAAAATGACCTCCATGATTCAGGTAGCTCCACCTGGTCTCTCCCTTGACACACAGGGATTATGGGGATTACAATTCAAGATGAGATTTGGGTGGGAATGTGAAACCTAATCTGATCACCACACTAACTCTTAGTGGCTTTGGCTAAGAAGTACTTCTGCTTGCATTTTGCATGACCAAATCAAGCCATGTGGCCATGCCTGGTAGATGAGCAGGGAGGTGCAATCTGATCATGGGGCCAGGAGGAGAGACCTGAAAACATTGGTGAACAGTATGAATAACTACATAGGCTAACATTCTGGTCAGCAAATCATTTACCTTCTTTCTTATATAAAATACCCTCTCCCCTTAGGAAAGTTTCATTTAGGCATGACACTAAGCTCAAAGTCCAAGATCTCTGGGTGACGTGGGGTAGCCTCTATGTCAGATCTGGATCCAGAACTAGAACATTCCATCCCATTCTTTGTGCCAAGAGCCACATCCACTGTTCATTTCAAGATAAAATCTTCCTATTTGCTCTGCTTCTCTGCTTTCTCACTGCCTCCCTTTATTCTCAACTTAATCTACAGCATCTTGAACCAATCAAGTGTCAGTGGGAGAATCACATTCTTATTTTCTTTTCCCTGAGATATTTGGCCCAATTGATAGGATTTGCTGGACCACATCTTGGCAGCATCTTTATTAGAGATTCCATAATCCATTCAGAGGTTTTTTAGCAAAGGAGGTAATGGCTGTACCTTTCATTTGATCTTTGCCCCAGATTGAGTTTTAATTGACTGTTATTGCTCTACAACTTTATGGACTCTTACTTAGTGTTTGCAGTTGAGAAGCAGTTGCTTCTTCTAACCTTTCAAGTACTTGGATTCATGAGGCCCTTTATTTCTTTCCTTTTCTACTTGCAAACTGGCCAACTCTTTTCTGAGTTTATCTCATACTTCTAATGCCTTGCCAAATGCAGCCCACAGCAACCTGTGCACCCTAATTGCACTCTGTTTTCCAGCCTGTTCGTCTAAATGTGTATGTTCATTAGCCATGTGATGTGCCTCCCACTGTAACCACAGGTGACAATTTGCCAAATGTTTACTACTCTGTAACATGGATCACTATCTCCCTAGTCCCTGACTACAGTTTCCTCTCTGGTCACTGCTGTTTGTTGAATTAGTGCCACATACGGTAGGCTTGGGCTATGGCAGCACCTAAATGTGGTCTCAGTTTCGGTATTAGTGATTAGCTACGTGTGCTGCAGTAATAAGTGTCCCTGAAATCTCAATGTCTTAAAACTGCAAATACTTATTTCCTGCTTGCACCACATGTTCATTTCTGGTCAGCAGAAATCTCTGCCCCACAAAGCACATACTCAGGGAACCTTGCTCATGAAGCCCCCATCATCTGAAATGGCTCCAGTATTCATGCAAGGGGAGGCAAGGTGGTAAATGTTACCTTGGCTCTCAAAGCCTTCTTTCTAGAGAGGGCCATGTGTCACTTCCAATCACATTTCTTCCATCAAAATAACACATAATGGCCTTATCTGGCTTCAAGGGTGTAGGGAATGCCATTCTACCAAGTTTCTGCAAAGGGGGATGGTACTTGAAACATTTACCTCAACCCACACTACTGTTATTACTCCCTAATCTTCTCTTATGGGCTTCATGTTTTAAAATATTTTTACCAGCAAAAGCACATTTATTATGTAATAATTTGTCCACTGAAAATATTCTAAGACTTACAGCTACAAATATAGATGTTCTTTAAATAATAACTTGGTATCAAATATCAAAACTATCTAGGTAACCTTATGGAAAATTAATGTACAATTTCCATTAGGCTGTAGAAAGTTATGAAAATAGCACAAGAACCCCCATAATTACTTTTGTGACCCTAAAAATACAGATGCCATAGGCAGGCAGCCATTATTCGGTCTTTATCAAGTAACTTCTATGCACAGAATTTTCTCAGAAGAGGGAGATTACCTGTAAGGGGAGGAACGAGGACTTGCAAAGTCATCTTAATGTGCTTTATAATTTTGGTGGCCCAATTTATGACCCCCACTACCTCCACTACCTCACATGAACATATTCTTCTGTGTGTTGGCTCTCTCTCTCCCTCTCTCTGTCTCACTCCTCTCTCTGTCTGTCTTTCTCTCTCTCTCTCCCCCCCTCAGATATTCTTGCATGGAGATTTAAAACAACAGCCACCATCACTCTGAGCATTAAAGCCAGATGGACTCCACTGAAGCAGAGTAGAGTCGCAGTCATCTAAATTATTTTGTATTTGATGCTAACTTGAAAATGCTGCCACCTGACTATAGTGTTTCTGCTTCCCTACATTTCCAAATTAGCTTTATTCCATGTTAGGCTATTTCTGAGAAAATACCAAAGATCAGTCGCTCAAATAGTGCTCACCTGACATGACCTCTGAGCATCATTGGACATAGCTGATCCGTAAGACACCATAAAGCATAACAACATGTGCATGATAGAAATTACAGAAAAATAGGAGAGAGAGAAAAAAGAGGCAAAAGAGTATTCTAAAAAATGGTCAAAACGTTCCATATTTGGTAAAATATACAAATCTACATATTTAAGAAACTCAAGGAACTTCTTAATATCAACACCACAAGAGGATTTCAATATAAGATCTAAGTAGGTAGAAGAAAGAAATCAGCAAACTTCAAGTGGGTCTCCCATTTCAGAATCCAAGAGAAATAAGAATAAGGAAAAAGGAGCAAAGCCTAAAAAATACCATAAGACACCATCAAGCATACCAACTTTTGAAACACTTTCACCACGTGGCTTGAGACAACTCTCTGTCTTAAGTCTCCTCCAACCACCCCATCTACTTCTTCTCCATCTCCTTTGCCGATTTCTCTGAATCCCCCTCTCCTCTTAGTGATGGGATCCCTGGGACTCCAGTCCAGAGGACTCTTGTCAATCTACACCCACTCCACAGGTGAATGCCCCTGTCTATCCTGGCTTGAGAAATCATCTCCACATTAAGAACTCCTGCAGAAGTCTCAAACCCAGATTTCTGCTGTGAACTCCAGATTCCATCAAACTGCTGAACTGACATCTCCCCTTGAGTGTCTCATGGTCATCTTAAACTTAACAAAGTCAAAACCGAAATTCTTGTTTCATCTCTCCTATCTGTCCTCTGCCCCTGTCCCGCTGCTGAGTTCCCGCCACCACCACATGTAAGGAAAAGAGAACTCTATCCTTCTCGTAACTCAGGTTATACACCAAAAAGCCATGCTTGTTGCGTCTATTCCTTTCCTATGCCACATGTAACCCATCTGGAAATTGTATTAGCTCTATCCTCTTCAAAATATTAATATATCCAGAATCCAAACTCCCCACCACCTTTGCCTCCACAACCTGATCAAGCCACTATCTCTCACTTGGGTGATTGCACTGGGTTCCTAACATATCTTCTGTCCCCATCCTTGCCCCTGACACTCCATTCTAACAATACGGTAGCCAGGATGACCCTTTGAAAGTGAACTTGGATCAAGTCATGCCTCTGCCCAAAACCTCCAATGGTTCCCCATCCCACTCAGAATAAAATTCCAGATCCCTCCCCTGGCTCACGCAACTCTCAATGCTCATGCTCCCCTGGTACCTCTCTCACCTCTCTCTCCTCTTTCCACTCCCTGCCTCCTTCCCTGTGCTTGGGCCACACTGGACCCCTGAATGTCCCTCAATCACTCTACCACCTCAGGACTTTGCACTGACCATTCCAATTTCTTCACAGCTCCCTTTTTCGCTTCTTTTAGGCTTCTGTTCATCTGTAAGCTTGTGACCTTCTCCATGTGATTTTTTCTGATGATCCCACATACAATAGTAATCACCACTTCCCCCCGTTCCCTGCCCACCCCCAGCCCTGTCCTGCTTTATTGCCTGTGGTGCACTCATAGTACATAGTTATTGTTGATTTGTTTGTCATGGATCTCCTCCTATCCAGCATCAGCTCTATGAGCACAAGCTCTTTGCCTGTTTGGTTCAATATCCCCAGTTCCTAGAACGGTGCTTGGAACAGTTAGCACTTGGTAAACACTTATGCAATTATTGGAGAAATGTGTTGGCTCAAGTTAACAAGTGTGCCTCAGGGAATTACTTATTTAAAAAGATAAAATATTAATCTTTCCAAAGGATGATTTTCTTTTTATAAGTTAGAGTCACCTTAAGGTTATACATAATACAATGTCACTCACTGACTTTTATTTCAATATGTTCTGTCTAATAGTGGAGAAAGGTAGAATTATAGCCAGCAGGTTGGAAACCCCTGACCACACACCTCCTGAGCCCCAGTCACCCCAGACCCTGCTTATTAGTTCCCCCACACGCTGTCCCTTCCCATCTTTTCTGAAGCCCCTACCTGGAACGCTCAACCTACCTTATTTGCTATGGTGAATTCCCTCTCATCCGCCTAGCTGGCCTCAGTCTCTCCCTTGTCTGTTCTCCCTTGAAGCTAAGCTCTGTCTCTACCCTACTATTAGACTAATAATGTGTGAGCTTGCCTTTCTCAATGCCTAGAGTCTAATTCATTAAGAGCTGCATTTTATTCATGCTTTATTCTCCAAAGCCCCTTGAACACAAGTGCCCATCAATAAAGATTTGGTGAATTAACAACCTGGAAAGTTGCAGTAGACTGGCTCATCTTTGCTATTGCTGACCCTTTGCTGAGACCACTGTTTACTCAAAGAGAATGGGCTATCATCATCTCCATGGTGTTCTTTGTACAAACACTAATCACGCATTCTCCATACTAAATTCACAGGTGGCTGAGGGAAAGGATCCCTTTCACAGACCATGGAAAAATAATTGTGCCTACATGAGACTGCTTAAAGAAGGGGGAAATTAAATAAGATAGTCTTGCTAAGCTATTTGGAAGTGAATCTTTCAGAATAAAATTATGTTAGCATCAGAGATTCTAACACCTAAGCCTATGGATCACTTGTTTTTTTCTTATGAATACTGTTGTATGTTTAATGAACAAAAATGTCTGTGGCTCATGTAATGGAAATAACACTTGATACTTTTTACCCACTACAGACCAGGTGGAAAAAAATTAACCTATTTACTCCCCAATGGAGTAATAATTTAAGCCTCCAGCAAAGTCCATACTGCCCCTAGTCTCTTCCAATTCTTTTCTGTCCTTATCAGAATGTTCCTTCTCGTACCAATCTGTTTCTTTAGCTACAATAGATAAAAGTGATATGTATGTGTGAATTTAAGAAGAGATATATTGCTATATTTACTATGCTTTTCCATTTTCCTCTGCATACCTTCTCTGTTCTCAATTCCCCTCCCCTTCCAAAACCTCCCTTACTTTGTGAAGTCTCTTGCATATGTATGTTGTACCCATGCATTCTTGACTTGAGAAACTCTAAGAGGCCGGGCACGGTGGCTGATGCCTGTAATCCCAGCACTTTGGGAGCCCAAGGCAGGCGGATCACGAGGTCGGGAAATCGAGACCATCCTGGCTAACATGGTGAAACCCCGTCTCTACTAAAAATACAAAAAATTAGCCGGATGTGGTGGTGGGCACCTGTAGTCCCAGCTACTCGGGAGGCTGAGGCAGGAGAATGGTGTGAACCCGGAAAGTGGAGCTTACAGTGAGCCAAGATTGCGCCACTGCACTCCAGCCTGGGCAACAGAGCAAGACTCTGTCTCAAAAAAAAAAAAAAAGAAAAGAAAAGAAAAAAAAAGAAACTCTAAGAATACGTAAGACATCCCTAACTGAAAACAAAACAAAACAAAACAAACTTCAGATTCTATGTACACATGGGTGGATCAAAGGATTGTGCCTTTATCAAGATATTCCTATATGACTGTACCTTCTTAGACAGTACGTTGTGCAAAATCTGTTGGGAGGGTGACATGTCTAAGAGAAACATTAGCAAAATAATGACTCAGAGGAAAATAAGTGTTCAGGATGTAAAAGGATATAGAACTCATATTCAGTACCTTTATGGATGCAAGTCAAAGATATAACTCAAATTACCTTAACCAAAAGAAAAATTTTAATGATTCAGATGAACAAACAATTTAAGTGTATTACCAGTTTCAGGTGGAGTTAGATCCAGGTGCTGACACAATATTGTCAGAAATCTCTCTCTCCCATTCTCTCTGCTCTGCTGTCTCCTTTGTTGGCATCGATTTTAAGGATGTTCTTCCCATAAGACAATGAAATGGCTCCAGCAGAAGATCATCCAGGAAAATGTTCTGTTGGCTTAGCTTGGGGGATGTTTGCCTCACTGTGACCAGAGAAAGGGGCTGAGGTCAGCACCACCTACACCACATAAACAGAGAGTGTGGGAGGTGATAGTCCCCAAAAGGAAATTCAGAGTGCTCTAAGCAGAAGAGGGAATGAATGTTATCAGACAACAATGAGAAATATCCACTATACAGCTTCATAGGAAGAAACATTGAATACATTGGAGAAGACTTGGCAGGGACATGATTGGCAGATCTAAACTGTGGGTTTGCAATTGGATGATCTGGGAAGAGCACAGCAGAACTGGGATCAGTGGGTGGTCTGCCACCAGGTCTGCCCACTCCAAAGAACATGTTGGTTCCTCTACACCTTGTCAAACTACACAACTAGACAGCAAAAGCAATAACCAGACAGACCTCAGGTTGAAGCCCAACCCTGCCTCTCAGTCACTCAGCCCACTTATTTAACTTTCTTGGATGTCAGCTTCTCCACAAGTCAAAGGATCATTGGAAGGAAAAAGATAAGCCTATGCCAGGGTTACAGCCAGCTCAGTACAAGGCACTGGGATTCATTGCTCAATAAGTGTTGGTCCCCCTACCTCTTCCCTTCCCTTCTCACATGTTTTACAATTTTGTTTTGGGATCATCTTCTAGGGTGGAAAGGTCTAATTTCATAAAACATGCAATAAAGAATTCCTAACACTTTCTAAAGCTTTCGAATCATATGCATTAATGAGGATAGGGTATTGCCAATTCAGAACACCTGGAAGCTGCTCAGGGCACACTCAGCTCCTGACAGCTGTGTGGGTTCTCTCTGAATCTGTTAGAATAGCGCTTCTGCAGTATGGAAGCAAAGGAAACTCCACAGTAAGTAGAAAGAATCATGTTGGGTGGTCACTGGGAGGCAAAGGGAACACAACTGCAGAACTGGACATTTCATTGGGGTTTTTTGCCTTTTCTTATTAAACACATACAAAATTAATCCATCTTACTGTGGAAGAGGAGTATCTGCAGTCAAATATAACCATCAAATAAGCTACTGCCCATTTCTTCCAATGCTCTTATCTCTTTGCTTTCTTCACATTAGGATTCCCCAACCTACTATTGGCTGATCAGAAAAGTGAGGCTCCCACAATCCTAGCTGTGCCAGTGAGGAGAAGAAGCATTTTACTGAAATTGTTCCTCCCAGCCAGACCATACTCTCTCCCATTAATCCCTTGGAAATTTCACTGCAGGTTTCAGAAGAAAAATGAAGACCATTTATTTGACCTGTACTGATGTGCAGTAACACCAGTTCACTTGAAAAGCCAGATTTGCCATCAGGTACTGTGTCTCTCTGCTTTGCAACGACATAAATACATGTATGTGGTCATCACGGTCTTTCAGAAGATCCCAGGCAACTGGAAAAAAATTCTATGTATGAATGCATGGCAGGTTGGTTATATAGATTATGCTACACACACACATAGGAACACTATGGAACCATTACAAAGAATAAAACAAAACTATATGTGCAAATCTGGAAAGACTCCCGGGATATATCACTACCTGACAAGTTCAACCTACAGAATAGTAATAGTTTATTTAGGGTATATATAGTTTCATAAAGAAAAGTACATGCACATATATGGATACACTTGTGTGTGTACACAAAGGAATAGTAGAATCCCCCAATGTTAGCTGGGTCCATGGCTTCCTTGAATAAAGACTACAATTCCCAGACTCCCTTGCAGCTAAGATTTGCCCAATGGTGTGGAGCATAAGAGATAGGTGCAACTTCTGGGCCTTGTTTTTAAATGGAATAGGAATGTTCTGGTCACCCCTTTTACCTCTGCTGTGGAAGTGTTGGTGGGCTCTGGCCTAGCATGCAAAGAAAACAGACTGTACTAGGAAACAGTGAGGTAGAAGGGGCTTGAATCTCCAAGTGAGAGGCATCCATTACTGCATGGATAGCCCACCCTTAGGCTGTGATATGGGAGATAAATCAGTTCCTGTCTTATATATGCACCTGTATTGTGGAAATCTCTTTGTTAGAGCGGTGGGCTCTATCCTCATATATGAGCAGGATAGTCCCCAAACAATTGACAGTAGTTTCTGAGATATTGACAGTGGTTTCTGAGGTACGGCATTGGAAGTGAGAAGACGGGGATTCTTACTAATTTTACTTTTATACCTTAATGCTGCTATTTGTAAATGTTGCAACAATATGTTCTACTTGTTAGTTTTCTTGGACCTCAGGTGTCAAAATTGGGTTACTTATAAGCTGTGGCTTGTGATACACATGTATCATTGGTATATAAAGGGGCCTCTTTTATTTAGTTAATTCATTTTTGTTCTCTTCTTAAAAGATACTAAGCACCATCTATCTGCCCCAGCAACAAAAACTGAAACCTTCATCTAACCATATGCTGCTATCCACCCCACCCCATCCCCTGCTTCCCCCTACTTGGAATAAATAACCATTCTCCCAAATTCCATCATTTCCTTACTTTTCTTCTTGTATATATTTTATTGCATCTGTATGCATGCTTTAAATGCCTGTTTTAAATGTTAGCTGGCTTTATATTTATAAAAGAATATCATGCTATATATAAAAGTTTGACAATTTTTATACTTAATATTATATTTCTAAGATACATCCATGTGTTTTGCAAGTCGCTCTAGTTCTGGAGTTGACAGAGTTTCTGTAAAGGGCCAGAAAGGAGAAATTTTAGGCTCTGCAGGCCACATATAGTCTCCGTCACATGTTCTTCTTTTTTTATTTTATAACCTTTAAAAAAATGTAAAAGCCATTGTTAGCCTGCAGACCCCACAGAAATAGGGCCAGGCAGTTTGCCGACCTTGGCTCTGGTTCATCAGTTTTGATTATTGTATAATGTTAGCTAGACCATGCTTTATTAATCCATTCTTCCATTAGCGATGCTTGGTCCATTTTCAGACTTTTGCTGTTGGGCAGAGTGTACTCTCAGTATCTTCTGGTATACGTGAGCCAAAGTATCTTTGGGAAGTTTTCCAGGAGGTGTGGAATTGATGAGTCATGGGAGATGGAATGTCCATCTTTGGGGGATGATGCTGAAGACTGAGGGCAGCATTTCAGAGACAGCAGTGCCAAGCGCACGATGGCCTCAGAGGCTCTGATGTTTGACATTTGCTGCATCTGAAGACTTCTCATCAAGGTCTATTATGGAGTTGTTTTATTTTTTGTGCCCTTATGCCCCAGCCTGGACATAATTCCTTCCCAGTTATGTTCAGTACTAGCACCTTAATTGCACCTCCTATGGAACAGTCAGCGTGAATATGAGCTCCTGCCCTAGACTCCAGCGTCTGGGCTCTGCCAGTTTCTGGCTGTTTGGCCTTGGGCAAGTCACTTAACAGCTTTGAATTTGAATTTTTACACCTGAGGGAGCTGTGAGAATTCCTGTGCCTTTGTTCATTATGTGGCTGCAAAAAAACAGGAAGTCACTATTAAGTGCTCAGAAAAGCTGAAATTAAAAGGAAGGGTTTCTTTTCTTTTTTTTTGTTTTTTTCAAGTTCTGGGGTACATGTGCAGAATGTGCAGGTTTGTTACATAGGTCAACTTGTGCCATGGTGGTTTGCTGCATCTATCAACCCATCACCTAGGTATTAAGCCCAGCATGCATTAGCTATTTTTCCTTATGCTCTCCCTACCCCCACCCGACTCCCTGACAGGCTCCGGTGTGTGATGTTCCCCTCCCTGTGTCCATGTGTTCTCATTGTTCAGCTCCCACTTATAAGTGAGAACATACGGTGTTTGGTTTTCTGTTCCTGCATTAGTTTGCTGAGGATGATGGTTTCCAGCTTCATCCATGTCCCTGCAAGGGACTTGATCTCATTCCTTTTTATAGCTGCAGAATATTCCATGGTGTATATGTACCACATTTTCTCTATCCAGACTATCATTGATGGGCATTTGGGTTGATTCCACGTCTTTGCTATTATGAATAGTGCTGCAGTGAACATACATATACATGTATCTTTGTAATAGAATGATTTATATTCAAAAGGAAGTTTAAATAAGAACTGGAAAAATGACAGCTGCTCCAGCATGATGGACAGGGCCCTGGTGCCAGACTCTGTGCCACTCTACTTCTCATTCATCATCAAGCAACTATTGAGCACCTACTATTTGCCACACTATTTTAGGTGCTTGGAATGTGGCAGGGAATTAAACAGAGATCCCTGCCCTGAAGGGGCTGACATTCTAGTGTGGAGACAGAAACCAAAGTCAATGAACATAATAAATGAGGAAAATAAAAGATTCGTGGTAATGAGTGCTCGGACAGAGAAAGAGCGAGGACATGGATTAGGGATACTGAGGGGCTGCAGCGGGGGTGGAGGGTGTTGCTCCTTAAGTAAGATGGGTGGAGAGGGCTTCGGTAAGGTGGTGGGATTTGAACAGAGATTTGATGAGGTGAGAGAATGAGGTGTGGGTGTCTGGGGGAGGTGTTCCAGCAAAGAGAAAAGTGGTCAAAGGCCATAGAAATGTGGCTGCCCCTGGACACCTCCTGGAGCCCCGTGAGTAAGGGAGAGGGAAGGACTGAGGCCATCACCCAGGTCACAAAGGAGACATGGTCATCATAAGGACTTTGGCTTTCCCCCTGCAGGAAATGGGAAGTCAGCAGCCAGGTCATAAAGGAGACATGGCCATCACAAAGACTTTCACTTTCACCCTACAGGAAATGGGAAGTTGGCTAACCCAGGCAAGGTGGCTCATGCCTGGAATCGTAGCACTTTGGGAGGCCAAGGTGGGCAAATCACCTGAGGTCAGGAGTTCTAGACCAGCCTGACCAACATGGTGAAACCGTGTCCCTACTAAAAATACAAAATTAGCCAGGCGTGGTGGCGTATGCCTGTAATCCCAGCTACTTGGGAGGCTGAGGCAGGAGAATCACTTGAACCCACGAAGCAGAAGTTGCAGTGAGCCAAGATTGCGCCATTGCACTCCAGCTTGGGCAACAGAGCAAGACTTTGTCTCAACAAAAAAAAAAAAAGAAAAAAGAAAAGAAGAGAAAAGGAAATGGGAAGACAGTGGTGGTCAGGCCATAAAGGAGGCGTGGCCATCACTGGGACTTTGGCTGTCACCCTGCGGGAGATGGGAAGTCAGTGGCCAAGTCATAAAAGAGGCATGGCCATCATAAGGACTTTCACTTTCATGCTGCAGGAAGTGGGAAATCAGTGGTCAGTTCATGGAAGAGGTGTGGCCATCATAAGGACTTTGGCTTTCACCTTGCAGGAAAAGGGAAGTCAGACAGGATTAGGAGCAGAGAAGCCATGTGATGAGGTTGCAACCAGCTGAAGGCTGGGCTGGGGCTGGGGAATCTGCTTTCAAGTTCACTCAGGTGACTGTTGGCAGAAAGTGCAAGTTCTCTGTCACATGAACCCTTTTGTGGGTTTACACATGACATGGCAGCTGACTTCCCCCAGAGAGAGACAGAGGCAGAGAGACAGAGGCAGAAAGACAGACAGACACAGGACAGACAAACTCAGAGGGAGACAGAGAGACAGATGCAGAGAGAGAGACAAAAATCCACAAATTCTGAGAGAGAGAGAGAGAAATAGAGAGGAAGACGCAGAAAGAGACAAACATAGACACAGAGAGAGTGAGAGAGTAACACGGATAGATATAGGCAGACACTGAGATGGTTTAGATGTTTGTCCATCAGAGTCTCATGTTGAAACGTGATCCCCAGTGTTGAAGGAGGGCCTGCTAAGAAGTGTTTGGGCCATGGGAGTGGATCCCTTATGAATGACTCGGTGCCCCCCAACCCACCCCCATGGTGATGAGTGAGTTCTTACTCTGTGAGTTCACAAAATAACTGGTTGTTTAAAGGAGGCTGGCACATCCTCCTCTCTCTCTCTTTTTTTTTTGGAGGTGGAGTCTTGCTCTGTCATCCAGGCTGGAGTGTAGTGATGCAATCTCGGCCCATTGCAATCTCCACTTCCTGAGTTGAAGCAATTCTCTTGCCTCAGCCTCCTGAGTAGCTGGGACTACAGGCACGTACCATCACACCCAGCTAATTTTTGTATTTTTAGTAGAGACGAGGTTTCACCATGTGGGTCAAGCTGGTCTCAAACTCCTGACCTCAGGTGATCTGTCCACCTCAGCCTCCCAAAGTGCTAGGATTATAGGCGTGAGCCACTGCACCTGGTCCCTCCTCTCTCTTGACCTCTCTCTGGCTATGTGATGCACCTGCTCCACCTTCACCTCCTGCCATGATTTTAAGTTTCCTGAGGTCCTCACAGAAGCCAAGCAGAAGCTGGTGCCATGCTTGTGTGGCCTACAAAACTGTGAGCCAAATAAACCTCTTTTCTTTATAAATTACCCAGCCTCAGGTATTTCTTATAGTAAAGCAAAACAGATTAATACAGGCGTGTGCAAGCACACACACAGACACACAGAGAGAGAGAGAGACAGAGAGACAGAGAGACAGAGACAAAGAAGCAGAAATTCAGAGACAGAGCTGGAAGGACAGAAAGTCAGAGAAACAGATGGACAGGGAAGCTCTCACTTCTGCTTTATTCTATTGGTCAGTGGCACAATGGAAAGAATACCAGAGCTGGGGACCACTGGAAACAATCTAGGACAAAGAAAACAAACCAGAGAAACCGGTCAGAAGGCTCTTGCAGTAATTCAGGTGAGAGACGCCGGGTTGTCTCTCACCATGGAAGTAGCAGCAGAGGAGAGAGAGACGTGCTGGGTATATTTGGGGTGGGTGCTTACCAACAGGATGTCTTGACTCATTAGATCTGAAGTATGTGAATAGGTAATGGGGTAACGATTGGTCCAAGGCTTTTGACCTGAGCAACCAAAGAATGGAAACTACTCATCTGTCTCTATGGATTTTCCTATTCTAGATAGTTCATATAAATGAAATTATAGAATATGTGGCTTTTATGTCTGGCTTCTCCCACTTGGTGTATTTTCAAGGTGCATTCATGTTGCAGCATGTATTGGTACTTCATTCCTGTTTATGACTGAATAATATTCCATTGTATAAATATATCACTTAGTGTTTCTCCATTCTTTAGTTGATTAACTTTTGGGATGTTTCCAGTTTGGGGCTATGACGAAGGATGATGCTATGAACATATATACAAAAGTGTACACGTGTATACAAATTTGACAGTTTTCAGTTCTTTTGAGTATATACCTGGGAGTCGAATGGCTGTGTCATATGCTAATTCTATCGTCAACTTTTTGAGGAATCACCAAACTTCTTTTCACAGCAGCTGCACCATTTTACATTCATACCAGCAATATACAAAGGTTCCAGTTTCTCTACCTCCTCATCAACACTTGTTATTGTCTTTTTTTACTTTAGCCATTCTCATGATTGTAAACTAGTGTCTCATTATGGTTTTGATTTGCATATCTCTCATGACTAATGATGTTGAACATCTTTTATGTGCTATTTGCCCATTTGTGTATCTTTTTTGGAGAAATGTCTATCCAAGTCCTTTGCCCATACATAAATTCTCTTCTTTGTCTCTTTGTTGAATTGTAAGTTTTTTATATAACTCAATACTACATTCTTACCAGATATATGATTTGCAAATATTTTCTTTCATTCTGTAAGTTACTTTTTCTCTATCTTGATAGTGTCCTTTAGTGTACAAAGTTTTTAATTTTTATGAAGTCCAATTTATTTAATTTTTGTTGCTTATCTGGACAGACTATACTTATCCATGTAGAAATGCAATAGCTTTGGCCGGGCACGGTGGCTCAAGCCTGTAATCCCAGCACTTTGGGAGGCCGAGACGGGTGGATCACGAGGTCAGGAGATCGAGACCATCCTGGCTAACACGGCGAAACCCCGTCTCTACTAAAAAATACAAAAAACTAGCCGGGCGAGGTGGCGGGCGCCTGTAGTCCCAGCTACTCGGGAGGCTGAGGCAGGAGAATGGCGTGAACCCGGGAGGCGGAGCTTGCAGTGAGCTGAGATCGTGCCACTGCACTCCAGCCTGGGCGACAGAGCAAGACTCTGTCTCAAAAAAAAAAAAAAAAAGGAAAAGAAATGCAATAGCTTTATCAGAAGGAGGTGAGAATAGATTCCAAGTGGGAAAAATAACAAACATCCACTGCAACTAGTGACTTCACTGGTTGTTAGACAATTTAAATGAGATGACACACGCCAAGCACTTAGCACAGAGTAAATGCCTGATAATTGTTAGCTCTTATTATTTGAAGCTAGCACAAGTATTTGAGATGTAATTTTGAAAAGAATAAATATGGTGCAGGCAGGTGCCACAGTTCTTTCTCTTGGTCTCTGTCCAGAGTAACCCTAGATCATCTGTGGAGGGAAGGATGAAATAAAAATGGTATTGAAAGCATCCGTACTGGAAAAGAATGTGAATGATTTTAAATGTTCCGCCTTTCATTGACGTGGCAATAGTTTACAAGTTTAGTCTTTAGGGAGGGAAATATGTTTAGGACCCTGAATTTACAAATACTATTTTCCCTCAATAGGTCTTGTACATTGTGAAGACTTGCAGCAGAGTTTTAGATGCATGTAAACAGAATCTGAAATCCCTAAAATTATTCTCCCTTCCTCCACTGTTCCTGTTTTAATCTTGGGGCAAGTAGCTATTGGTTCATTTTTAAGAGAAGCCTCCTTGGCCAGGTGCGGTGGCTCACGCCTGTAATCTCAGCACTGGGAGGCCGACGAGGCCAACCTGGGTGGATCACCTGAGGTCAGAAGTTAGAGAACAGCCTGGCCAACATGGTGAAACACCGTCTCTACTAAAAATACAAAAATTAGCTGGGCCTGGGGGCGCACATCTGTAATTCCAGCTACTTGGGAGCCTGAGGCAGGATAATCGCTTGAACCCAGGAGGCAGAGGTTATAGTAAGCCAAGATTGTGTCACTGCACTCCAGTCTGGGTGACAGAGCAAGACTCTGTCTCAAAAAAAAAAAATTAAAAAATGGAGGCTCCTCTATTTGAGAATTTGATCCTAATACCATCTGCTGCTGTCACTCTTGATTTTCTCCCCAGTGTTCATTGGCTTACCTTCTTTCCTCGTAGAAGGTGATTTTATCCACATTTCCTTGAGTAACCAAATCTTTCTGGTGAGCATGGACCCCTTCCTGCCCTCCAGAGAGAGAATCTCAATTTGCCTAAGCCAATCAAAGAGGCCTGTCTCTCTTCTGACCCAGTGATGGTTTTAGGAATGACATTGACCCTCTTCGGGTTAAGAACATGTGAACAGGCTGGGTGCAGTGGCTCATGCCTGTAATCCTAACACTTTGGGAAGCCAAGGTGGGTGGATCACTTGAGGTCAGGAGTTCAAGACTAGCCTGGCCAACACGGCAAAAACCCATCTCTGCTTAAAAAAAAAAAAAAAAAAAAAAAATTAGCCAAACATGGCAGTGTGCACCTGTAGTCCCAGCTACTTGGGACGCTGAGGCGGGAGAATCGCTGGAATGTGGGAGGCAGAGGTTGCAGTTAGCTGAGATCGTACCACTGCATTCCAACCTGGGCAATAGAACGAGACTCCATCTTAAAAAAAAAAAGAGAGAGAGAAGGAGCGAAACAGAGAAAACAAGTGAACAAAAGCTTGCTATGCATCTTCTGGGAAAAGTGTCCTCAGAAATAAAAAAGAAGCGACGGAAGGAAATGCTCCTTTTCTTGCTGTATGTCGTCATGTCTCTGGGCAAAGCCTGAAACTGCTGGAGCCAACTTGGTGATCCCAAGAGGAGTCCACTGTGTTCAATCTGGCCGTGTAGGAAGCACCTGGGTCTTCTGTTGGTGTCGTTGAGCAAATTAGCCAATCAGGGATTTATCCCGTGTTCAGACTTCTCAGTACATGAGCGAGATGAAAAATGTCCTTTCTGTCTAGCACACTTTTAATGGAGTTTTATGTTGCTTGTAGCTGAAAGCACCCTGAAGGATGCATTATTTCAGAAGGGACCCACATAGGAGGGCCGTGGTAGAAGGGGACACCCACCTAATTAGGCACATTGCTGAATCGATCCTTGGGACTAATGTGATGAATATGTCACAGTTTGACTGCCCAGAGACTCTGAAAAAACAAAAAAATCAAAACTCTCATGATTTTCTTGGGGGTTCATAGACAAACAAGATCAGACGTATAAAAGGGAGGGGGCTGGATTCTTTATAAAATAAGAAAAGGAAATAACACAGAAAGATAAAACATAAAAACAGACATTCAAAGCTCCCAAATGCTATCATCCCTCAGGACACAACTCCTGTTCTCATTCTTTGAATGGGGAAGAGAAAAAAGCAGCCAAAAAATAAATTAATTCTCTAATAAATAGGAATTAAATCTCTCCTATGTATTAGGCATAGGAGAGCAGAGAAAATCAAATGGGTGGAACAGAGCATTAGTCAGAGTTCTCCAGAGAAACAGAACCAGTAGGATGTGTATGTGCACCAAAAGAGATTTATTACTGTAAGGAATTGGCTCATTTGATGACAGGGGCTGACAGGTCCCAAGATCCGCAGTCAGCAAGCTAGACACGGAGGAGAGCCGATGTTTCTGTTTGAACCCAAGGCAGGAAAAAAACTGCTGTTCGAGCTCAAAGGCAGGAGGAATTTCCTCTTTTATGGGTGGGGGGAAGTCAGCCTTTTGTTTTATTGAGGCCTTCAACTGACTGAATGAGTCCCATCCACATTAAGGAGGGCAATCTGCTTTATCCAGTTTAGCAATTTTTTTTTTTTTTTTTTGAGACAAGAGTCTCGCTCTGTACCCCAGGCTGGAGTGCGGCTGTGCGATCTTGGCTCACTGCAAGCTCTGCCTCCCAGGTTTACACCATTCTCCTGCCTCAGCCTCCCGAGTAGCTGGGACTACAGGCGCCCGCCACCACACCTGGCTAATTTTTTGTATTTTAGTAGAGACGGGGTTTCACCGTGTTAGCCAGGATGGTCTCGATCTCCTGACCTCGTGATCCGCCCATCTCAGCCTCCCAAAATGCTGGAATTACAGGCGTGAGCCACCACGCCTGGCCTACTTTAGCAATTTTAGTGTTAATTTTATCCAATACAGCCTTGCAACAGTACCTAGAATAATGTTTGGCCAGATATCTGGGCACCCGGTGAGCTAGTCCAATTGACACATAAAATTAACTATCACAAGTAGCAACAGCTTTTCTCTGAAAATACAGCTTTTCTCTGAAAATACAGCCTTTCCGCCTTGCCATGAGTTATCCTTGAGCCCTTAACTTCTTATATAAAAAACACCACCCAATTTGCTACCTATCTTCTCATCCTGCTGCTTCAAGCAGCTCTCCCACCATGCTTCACCTTAAAGTTCCCCAGCTGTGGTTTTCTGTGGAATTTAGCATCACAGTGAACACATTTACATATCTGGGTGTTTCATATTCTTTGTTATGGAATATGTAGCTTATAAAATCACAGACTCCGGAAACAGAGTGAAGGGTCTTCCGTCAGCACGCTGGGTTGAGATACTGAGTTCTGAGCATCCGCACTGTGTGAGGGTTGTTTCGTGCATCATTAAATTGCTGGCTTATCGGAAGCTATTTCTTATTTATCTTTGGGTCTCCTGTGCCTTATTTCTGTGCTTTGCACAGAGCAGACATTCAGGAAATATTTGTTGATTTGGATATTAAGTTACGTGTTTCTTTGGAGAAGATCGCTTTATATAACCAAGTTTTACTGCTCTCCAGATCTCTGAAAATATTTTAGAAGGTTATCTGTTTTTTTTAAGTCACTGGATGTCAGGCTGGTAAAGGCAAGAGATTGAGGGCACAGACTTGGAAATCACAACAATTTGGGTGTAACCCGTAGTTTTGACAGTGACTGAGGCAACTCAGCCATGTTTCTTTACCTTTTTAAGCCTGAGATTATTTTCCTTCTGTAAGGAAAAATGTGTGTTTCAGTGCCAAGCTATGCATTGTCACAGAGACACCTCTGCAGGTTATCTGACTCTAATCTTATGTAAGTTGCAGATAACAGATAACAAGGCACAATGCTTGCTGTCTGTAGGCATACAAATTCTGTTCTGTTCTGTGGAAGTCCCATGGAAGGAGCCAGTTTTGCCTTCATTTGCCATTTATTCCAGCATCCCTGAGCTATAAGTGTGTCTGTTTTTTGACTTCTCCTTTGACCCAGTTATAGCAATTACTTGGTTCCTTCATTATGAGTAAAATGAAAATGTTTATCAGATGTTCATCTTGTATCTCCATAAGGGTCATGATTTTCTCTTTTTTTTTCTTTTTTTTTGAGATGGAGTCTCCCTCTGTCACCCAGACTGGAGTGCAGTGGCATGATCTCAGCTCACTGCAACCTGCGCCTCCCGGGTTCAAGCAATTCTCCTGTCTCAGCCTCCCGAGTACCTAGGATGGCGCCCACCACCATGCCCAGCTAATTTTTGTATTTTTAGTAGAGACGGGGTTTCACCATGTTGGCCAGGCTGGTCTCGAACTCCTGACCTCAGGTGATCTACCCGCCTTGGCCTCCCAAAGTGTTTGGATTACAGGCGTGAGCCACCTTGCCCAGCTGATTTTCCTCATTTTTAAAAAAGATTAGCCTTTACAGCACTCATCTGTAAAATGGGGAAACAGTGATGATGATCTCAAGTGTGAAAGATCAGATGTGATAGGCACCTGCAGTTGACCCTCCTTGATCCATTCTCCAAAATGCAGGCAGTGTGATACTGTTGAATCCTAAGTCAGATCCTGCAGCTCCTGGGCTCAGGGTGCTACAGTGGCTCCCAGCACACGCAGTCCTGACGCACCCCCGGGGATCTCACAGCACCACTGTCCTTGTATCCCACGTGCCCTTCCTTCACTTGTCTCTGGCCGCACAGGCCTCTTGGCTGCTCTGCAAACACACAGGGTTGCTCCTGCCTCAGGACTTGGAACTGACTGCTCTCTCCACCCGGGTTCCTATTCCCTCAGTCATCCACATGGCTGACCGCTCACTTCCTTCAGCTCTTTATGCAGATGCCACCTCTGCAGGGGGCCCTCCTGGCACCCATATAGGGTTCCAATCCATCCACTTCCCAACCAGCACCTCCTCTCCCCATGTCCTGCCTCAGTCTCCTTAATACTCCCTGCTTCCTGAAAATCTGCTTTTGTTGTTGTTGTTTTCTTTAAGCCTATTCTGAAAATTATTTTTAATTTACTTTTATTTTGTGTTCAGGGGTACATGTGCGTACTTGTTACATAGGTAAACTTGTGATATGCGGGTTTGTTTTACAGATTATTTTGTCACCTACTAAGCATTAATTATTTCTCCTGATCCTCCTCCTCCTCCCACCCCTCTCCCACACTTCAATAGGCCCCAATGTATGTTGTTCCCAACGCATATGTCCGTGCGTTCTCATCATTTAGCTCCCACTTATAAATGAGAACATGTGGTATTTGGTTTTCTATTCCTGTGTTAGTTTGCTAAGGATAATGGCTTCTAGCTCCATCCATGTCCCTGAAAAGGACATGATCTCGTTCTTTTTTGTGGCCACACAGTAGTCATTCCATAGTGTATATGTACCACATTTTCTTTATCCAGTCTACCATTGGCGGGCATTTAGGTTGATTCCATGTCTGTGCTATTGTGACTAGCGCTGCGATTAACATACATGTACATGTGCCTTTATTATAGAACAATTTCTGTTCCTTTGGGTATATACCCAGTAATGGGATTGCTGGGTTGAATGGTATATCTATTTTTAGGTCTTTGAGGAATTGCCACACTGTCTTTACAATCTGTATTGTACTAATTTATGGCAGATATTCTTGCTTTCTCACATATAAGCTCTTTGAGGGCGGGGATTTTACTCTTGTGTTCTCTGTTGTATCCTCAGTGCCTAGAACAATGTCTTGCACAGAGTAGGACTTCAATAAATGAATGCTATGAGACTATTTGCATTGAGTGCTGAACCCAATGCTTGGCACATAGAAAGGGCCCATAAAATGCCACCTGCAATAGAAAGAATAGAAAAGAAAGGGAAGAAGGTGAGGAGAAAGAGGTTGGGAGAGGATGTGGATCCCTTAACAGATCATGAGACAAGAGGCAAGTCAGCACATTCAGAAACACCTTGTGGGGGCCATCAGAGGGAACATTTCTGAGGGAGCTACACTTGTCCTTATCAGATGAGGTTTTTTTATTAGCTTGTGTCCATTGAACTCTTGTATGTAGTGCCGGGCGCAGTGGCTCACGCCTGTAATTCCAGCATTTTGGGAGGCCAAGGTAGGTGAATCACCTGAGGTCAGGAGTTCGAGACCAGCCTGGCCAACATGGTGAAACCCCATCTCTGCTAAAAATTCAAAAATTAGCCTAGCATCGTGGCAGGTGCTTGTAATCCCAGCTACTCAGGAGGCTGAGGCAGGAGAATCGCTTGAACCCGGGAGGCAGAGGTTGCAGTGCAGTGAGCCGAGATTGTGCCACTGCACTCCAGCCTGGGAGACAAGAGCAAAACTCATCTCAAAACAAACAAACAACAACAAAAACTTTCATATGTAGATGTCACATTTCACATCCCACCTGGTGCTGTTTTCTGATGGAAGTCAAAGCTGTCAGTTTGGGAGAGCGTTGATAGTTAAGGGTGGGATGGGGAGAACATGAAGGAAAAAAAGATCAGAAAGACGATTTGAGTCCACTTCACATGTTTTCCTGCCACACTTGAGCAATTTAGGAAAATTGGCACAAATAAATGGAGATTACTTTCCACTGAAATGCTTGATTGCAGAAGTGAAAGATAATTTTTCCTTGGTCGAGAGCTATGCAGGGGAAGGTCAGCCAACGCAGATGTAGGTGATGGAGCTCCATGACGACTATCCAGTTGTGCAAACTCCAGGGTTTCCTGCCTCCCTGTGGCACCATGTGTGATGCTTTTAAAACCTCAGGCCATTAACCAACTGCCCTCGAAGAGTATCATCATCTCGGCCCTGACAACTCTGCTTTTGAAAACCATGTTTGATTTTTATTGATTCAGATTGGAACCTGAAATCAATACAAAACTGAATTTTGTGCCTAAAATGGTTTGCAAACAAATCGAATTTTTTAAATCTCCTTTTCAATTAATTCCTCTGCTAATTAGTTTTAGCTTTAATTGATTTTGAGGCCCATTTTGAGGCACTTAACATGAGCAGGCAGCCTCTCTCCTTTCATCTCCTTCAGCAAACTCATCCAATTAAAAACACATTACAACATTTTCATGTAAAGAATTGGGTCCTCATTTTGTTTTTTAAAAGTCCCAAACCTTAACCACTGTAACAACATTGTACTAGAACTAGTTTCTAAGTTTGTATCAACTTGGCAGTTCTTTCTCTTGCTAGGTGATAGATCCAGAACCAGAGACGCATCTTTCCGGCTTCATCTGTCAAAACCTTCATTCTCCCCTTGATGCCAATGTGCCATGCTCCAAGATCTTGTCCTGCCTATTATGGGCATTCCAACCTCCAGAGGAATATTGATTCACTTATTCACTCATGCACTCTATTTTTTTCTTTTTTTAAACGGAGTCTCACTCTGTCTCCCAGGCTGGAGTGCAGTGGCGTGATCTCCGCGCACTGCAAGCTCCATCGCCTCCCAGGTTCACACCATTCTCCTGCCTCAGCCTCCCGAGAAGCCGGGACTACAGGCGCCCGCCAACATGCCCGGCTAGTTTTTTGTATTTTTAGTAGAGACAAGGTTTCACTGTGTTCACCAGGATGGTCTCAATCTCCTGACCTCGTGATCTGCCCGCCTCGGCCTCCCAAAGTGCTGGGATTACAGGCGTGAGCCACCGCGCCCGGCCTCTATTTTTTTTAACAAATGTTTACTGAAGGACACTAGGCTGGCACGTTCTAAAACAGTCACCATCAGCCACAGATGGCTACTGAACCCTAGAAATGGGGCTGGTCCACACTGAGATGCACTGGAATTATAAAATACACATCTGATTTTAAAGACATAGTGTGAAAAAAAAAAAAAGAAATGTATCTCAATGATTATAAGTTGATATAATTTTATTTTTATTATATTGTGTTTAATAAAATATGCTAATTCTGTCTGTTTCTTTTTTCCTTTTTGATGTGGCTACTGGAAATTTTAAATGATATTTTGATCAAACAGTGCTGGTTTAGGTGTTGGGGACACAGCAGAAGGCAAAACAAATAAAACTCCTATTTTATGCAACTTCTGTTCTAATGGAGAGAATATAGACCTCGAAAAAAGGATTAAAGTATGTAGCATGTCAGATTGTGACAAATGCTGTGGAAAAACAATGAAGCAGGAAGGGAAGCCAGAGACTAGGAGGGGAGAGACATCCCATTAAATAGGGAGGTCAGGAAGAGCTTATCAAAATTAGACACTTTTGGGAGAACAGAGGACAATTCAGGGAAAGACAAATTGTTAACAGGGTCCGTACCAGTCAGGACTCTTAAGCTGACAAAACTCCTGCTAGGTTAAGGCAAAAGATTTTCTTTTAACTCACGTAAACGAGAGTTCATGGGTGGACATAGCTTCAGGGACTCCACACAAACACACACCATTGCCATCCCCCTCTTCTTTTTTTTTTTTTTCCCTTGAGATGGAGACTTGTTCTGTCGCCCATGCTAGAGTGCAGTGGCGTGATCTTGGCTCACTGCAACCTCCACCTCCAGGGTTCAAGTGATTCTCCTGCCTCAGCTTCCCGAGTAGCTGGGATTACAGGTACCTGCTATCACACCCGGCTAATTTTTGTATTTTTAGTAGAGATGGAGTTTCATCTTGTTGGCCAGGCTAGTTTTGAACTTCTGACCCCAGGTGATCTGCCTGCTTCAGCCTCCCAAAGTGCTGGGATTACAGGCATGAGCCAACGTGCCAGGCCCATCCCTTCTTTTCTAAATCCTTGTTATCTGCAGAGGAGTAAACCAGTGGTTGTCAAACTTCAGCAGCATCAGCATCACCTGGATGCTGGCTTATTCACACCTGGATGGGCGGAGCCTGCCCCCAGAGTTTCTGATTCAGAAGGTCAGAGAGACCTAAACATCTGCATTTCTGTTTGCTGGAAATGTCATTTAAAAATTTCCAGTAGCCACATCAAAAAGGATAAAAGAAACAGGTGGAATTAATTTCAATAGCATATTTTATTTAGCACAGTATGACTAAAATAGAATCATATCAACACATAATCATTGAGACATATTACATTCCTTTTCTTTTACACTATGTCTTTAAAATCGGATGTGTATTTTATAATTCAGCTCATCTCAGTGTGGACCAGCCCCATTTCAAGGGCTCAGAAGTCATCTGTGGCTGATGATGACTGTCTTGGAACGTGCCAGCCTGGACAATGCTTAGATTATGGTGTCCTTCAGTAAACATTGGCTTTTTGAAAAATAAAGAATACATGAGTGAATAAGTGGATCAGTACTCACCAGGTGATGAAGAGGTTGCCTGCCCAGGGACCACCCTTTGAACACCACTGTGCCGGATAACACCTACATTTTTAAAATCAACACATGGAGGGATAAGCATACTATTTGAAAACATGGGGATAACATGAGTGAAAAGAGCAAAAAGAAGTTGTCTCAGGGAAGTTAGGGTCAGGCGTGAGAGGAGGGGGCAGGAGACCGTGGTGTTTGTTATAAGTCTTATCGTACTAATATTTGTGTATCATTTCCATAAAAGTAAAAGGTGGACTTGCAGAAAGTACATGAATGAAAAATGTAGCACCGCTCGTTGGCCACTAGAAGGTTCCTGCTGTGCATTTCTGAGGAGTGGCCACACATCAGGCATTCATCCTCCAAGCAGACTCTAGGCCCACAGTGACCCTAACTGGGCTGAATTCCTGGTACTTCCTGTGTGGCTTGTTGCTATACATGAACATGCACAAGGCTCTTCCCACCACTGACCTCAGTCTCTGCCCCAGGAAGAAGAAGAAAAGTTTTGGCTCGAAATGCTCTTCAAGGAAACAAGGGGGTCACCAAGTTACAGCATGCAGCTTTCAGGGGATGACTAAAAGGATGATGACTCATAGCCAGGGATGGAACGAATCCCTCTTGCTGACCTGTGCCCTCCTTTGCACCGGTATTCTTTCTCAGCCCTCCTGGGGTGATAGTGTGACTGTCCCCTGGGAAGTCTTGGCAGGATAAGAGTAGGAGCACCAAGAAGGAGGTAGATAGAGGGTGGTTTGCAGTCGATACTCGGTGATTTGGGCAGGCTTCTCTCTTCCTTGGGTTGAATTTTCTATACTTCCCCTCTCTAACAGCAAGATATGGCTTCCACGGCTCAGATCAGAGCAGGGTAATTGGCTATTAGGATGATTCCCTTTGCCCAGGGTTGAGGTGGTGCCCAGGTCACAGGATGTTCAGAAAGCCCCAGGCAAACAGAATAAGTTGCTCACCCTATTAGATATAATCGTCCATATGCACTAAGATTTACCTGTGAGGTGTCTATGGTGGCTTTATATAATACCAAACAATTAGAAAACAATTAAATTAACAAATACTTATTGGGCATTACTCTGTGCCAGGGACCATCCTACGTGCTTAGGATAGAGCTGTGAACAACACAGGCAACAATATGTCTAATTATACTAAATAAAGTATGGTATAGCCATATCACAGAATATGATGCAACCTAAAAAAAAAACTGCTATGGGGAAGGAAATATTACATTACATCAAGGATGACCATGAGATAAAGTTCAGGGAAATAGATGTAGAAGACATATTTTGTTTTTGCCTGCCTAGCATTTATTCACCCTTCCACGAGTGACACCTTTGCTTTGGGGAATTTCCCCGCTCCTGTCCCAGCAACTTGGGAAGCGCTGTTATTCCGGGTGGGCATGTATGTGTAAGGGCCACCACACAGATTGCTCTGGCTGGGCACTGCACAATCTTAGACTACTATGAGCATGCTCCCAAGGCTTATGGAGCACATAACATGGACAACTATACAAGCGGTCCAGGCACATGACCCAGCTACTCCAATCAGACCTCTCTCTGCAGTTCAGATCTTGAGTGAAATGCTGCCCTGCCAGAAAATGGTGGGAACTGAGTCTTCCCAAGGGAGACACCCTAAAGAGTCTGACCCACTGCCTAGATTCCAAGATGCACCCTGGTCCCCAGCCTTCCCGAGGCTGGATTGTTTCAATTGGTATTTGAATCTTTAAACCATCTTGGTATCCTGCCAATAGCTTGCTTTTGTTAGATTAGGCAGAATGGCTTTCTATTACTTACAACCACAGAACCCTGGCTGCTTCTGCAGTTGTCAAAAGAGTGTGTATACAATTATTCCATTTGTATGATAAGTTATGTGTGTGAATATATATTATACATTATATATATATATATAATATGTTGTATATTATAATGATACCTATACTATGTAAGGGGTATGTGTGTGAGTGTATGACTCCTACAAAATGAGTAGTTCTCTGGATAGTCGAACTACAGATTATTTTTATGTTCTCTTTGTTTATCTGTGTCTCCTAAAGTTTCTACAATGGGCATACACTACTACCTTTTTTTTTTTCTTTTTTTGAGTCAGTGTCTCACTGTGTCACCCCAGGTTGGGGTGCAGTGGCATGATCTTGGCCCATTGCAACCTCTGCCTCCCAGGCTCAAGTGATCCTCCCACCTCAGCCTCCTGAAAGCTGGGACTACAGGTGTGTGCCACCACACCTGGCTAATTTTTTTTTTTTTTTTTTTTTTTTTTTGAGAAGGAGTCTCGCTCTGTCGCTCAGGCTGGAATGCAGTGGCATGATCTTGGCTCACTACAACCTCTGCCTCCCGAATTCAAGTGATGCTCCTGCCTCAGCCTCCCACGTAGCTGCGATTATAGGCACACAGCACCTTGCCCGGCTAATTTTTATATTTTTAGTAGAGATAGGGTTTCACCTTGTTGGCCAGGCTGGTCTCAAACTCCTGAGTTCAAACAATCCACCCTCCCTAGCCTCCCCAAATGCTGGAATTACAGGTGTGAGCCACCGCACCTAGCCCATATACTACTTCTTAACAAGGAAAGAAAAATTAGAAACTAAAACATGCACATAACTCACACCTCGTTAAGACCATAGAGATTTCAAGCCAAAGCCCTATTTATAAATAACATTTGCATTTACCTGGAGGATTTTCCATGTGGTGGATTCTCCAAATGGCTGTTCACAGTTGCCTGGGGATTTGCACGTTGGAATACTGACCATCTCCTGAATCTGAGGTAAGATAAACAATAATCTTAGTTTTATACAACTCTGAAATCTACCACTTCAGTTAGAAAAGAATGCAAAGAGGGGAATAATTCATATTTTTCCTTTTTCCAAATTGGGAAACTGAAAAGGAGGCAGTGAAATGGTATGTGTACAAAGATTTCATTTCTGAACAACACCCAAAGCCATGAGAATCAGGATGGGTGGTCTTGTACAATTTTCTCAAAATATTTAGAGCTTTTGGCCTAGAGAAAACAGTGGCTACAGAGTGATTCAGTGAAGGGCTTTAAGTTTATCAAAGGTTCTACCTGATGTGTTCAGATCCACCACATAATCTGTGAAGGACTAACAAGAGGAGGTATGTTTACAGCCCAGCACAAGAGATCAGGGTTGGTTATGGGGAGTGGCTTTTATTCTGTTGAACAGATATTTACTAAGTGTGTTTTTTGTGTTGAGCTTTTTGCTATGCTGTAATGAATTCAAAAGAAAACAAAAAGCATGGTTCTACCCCTTGAGGCAACTCTCATTGTTCTTGGGGAGATAAGATAAAAGAACCTGTGAAGTAAAGACAAATCCAACCATATACAGGATCAAAGGCCAAGGTATGTGGTACAAGTGATAAGGATACCGGAAAGGAGTCAGGAATGGTCCAGGAAGGATGCATGACCGGGAGCCTGAGCCCGAGCCTGCACCCTGCCTTGGAGGATGAGGACTCAGATAAATGCAGAAAAGTCTTCGAAGAGAAATTAGGGCAGGGGATTTCAAGCCAAAACCCAGCTTCAGCCCAGAGCCAGGCCACGGGTGGTTTTTTTTGAACTTGTAGAACCACCAAAATTTAAAAATTGATAAGTCATACATATTATTCCACATTCCACATTTTATTTCTTGAAAAATAAAATATCCAGCAAGACTAGTGCAGGGCAAGATGGAGAAGCAGCTGCCCTGTCTCAATAGAGCAGGTGCTCCACTGAGGCCACAGTCCCCTCCATTCCCAAGGTCTCTCCAAATGAGGCTGAAAGATCCATTGCCATTTACATCTTGCACTGAGCCCACTTTGTTTGTTAATTTACCCTCTAGGCCTCTATAGACATTTGAGTATTAGACCCCTGAATGAAAGAAACAGCCCTACAGTGAACATGAGCAAGGTACGTTCGGGGTTAGAGAGGAGATAGGCCTAAGATTATAATGTAGCTGATCAGGGGATGTGAGGTAGGGACAGCCTGGCCTGGCAGTCTAAAGAGTATGGATCCAGGAGAGTAGACAGAGAGGAGCCATTATGCTTCGTTAAATAGTGACAAGAAGCTGGGTGTGGTGGCTCATGCCTGTAATCCCAGCACTTTGGGAGGCAGAGGAGGGCAGATCACGAGGTCAGGAGATCTAGATCATCCTGGCTAACACGGTGAAACCCTGTCTCTACTAAAAATACAAAAAATTGGCCAGGCGTGGTGGTGGGTGCCTGTGGTCCCTGCTGCTTGGGAGGCTGAGGCAGGAGAATGGCATGAACCCAGGAGGCAGACCTTGCAGTGAGCTGAGATCACGCCACCGCACTCCTGGGCGACAGAATGAGACTCCGTCTCAAAAAAGAAAAAAGAAAAAAAAATAGTGACAAGAACAAGCCTTGGAAGAACCCCCAGTCTCCAGGATGAGGTTTCTGTCACCCTCTGGATCTATCTGACCCCTGAGTCCACTTTAGAGTCAAGCAGAGTGGGGACATCAAGATTGGCCACTGATTATCCATGACCTTGAGAAAGCTGTTTAAATTCACTGAGTTTTATAAACAATGATGAAAAGATTGCTTAAGAATATGACTGTGAGGATTACACAGAGTGAGATGCAGTGAGTGGTGGGCACAGAGCCTGGTTCCTCATTATTGCTGTCACCATCACTAATAACCTTGTAAACAGCCTAGGACAGTAGTTACCATGGAAGGGAGTTAGCTGCCTGGGAACATTTGGCAACGACTGGAGATCTTTTGGGTTGTCATATGGTGACATGGCGGGACAGGAAGGGTGCTACTGGTATCTGGCAAGAAGAGTTCAGAAATGCTGCTGAATATCCAGCAATGCACTGGACGGTGCCCACCACAAAGAATGATCCATCGAAGTATCCACAGTGTGGAAGTGGCAGAAACTTCGGTGGTCTAGTGCAGTGGTTACCAAGGGTCAGCTCCACAGAACCACCCAGCAACAGTGCTGAGATTGCACATCTCCAGCCAGGCACCTAAAGATCAACCCATCGGGGCCAGGCGCGGTGGCTCATGCCTGTAATCCCAGCACTTTGGGAGGCCAAGACAGGCGGATCACGAGGTCAGGAGATCGAGACCATCCTGGCTAACACGGTTAAACCCTGTCTCTACTAAAAATACAAAGAAAAAATTAGCCGGGCGTGGTGGTGGGCGCCTGTAGTCGCAGCTACTCGGGAGGCTGAGGCAGGAGAATGGCATGACCCCAGGGGGCAGAGCTTGCAGTGAGCTGAGATCGCGCCACTGCACTCTAGCCTGGGCAACAGAGCGAGACTCTGACTCAAAAAAAAAAAAAAAGATCAACCTATCGGGAAGCTGGCCCAGCAATCCACACATACTCTAGCAAATTTCCCCAGAGTTCCAATCCTCAGTCAGTTTTGACAGTCACCTGTTTCAAGGTTCGAGAGTTCTCATGCACGTTTGATGTCCCCTGAGTGGCAGGCGTCTGTTGCACATTGAAAGATGCCTCTCAGGCAAGGGTGTGTGTGGTCAGTTGGCAGGGCCAGCTTTGGGTGGTCTGGTGTGATTTTGTAGATACATGAGACTTGCTTGTAAAAGAGAAGAGTACAAGCCAACCAGGACCTGGCCCCAGTCCCTCCCCGCAGAGTGGGCTCCAGGTTCTGAATCCTCTCTCTGAGCAGCCTTTTCTCTTCCTGGCAGGTGTGTTTCTGTTCTCATCGAATCTCTGGCTTGTAAAGCTCAATATGTTCATCATTTTGCCAGCAGCCTGAAGGCACTAGAAAGAAGGGAAACTGCTTTTCTCGCTTCAGAAACTTAGGATATTTTAATTCTAAAATAATAATCAGGCCAGGCACGGTGGCTCACACCTGTAATCCCAGTACTTTGGGAGGCCAAGGTGGGTGGATCATGAGGTCAGGAGATTGAGGCCATCCTGGCCAACATGGTGAAACCCCATCTCTACTAAAACAAAATGCAAAAATTAGCTGGGCGTGACAGCACGTGCCTGCCCCTCTGGAGGCTGAGGCAGGAGAATTCCTTGAACCCGGGAGGAAGAGGTTGCAGTGAGCTGAGATCGTGCCACTGCACTCCAGCCTGACGACAGAGGTGGACTTCATCTCAAAAATAAACAAACAAAAAATCAGAACCAAAGTCTTGGTCATTATAAACAAAGGCAGGGCCATGATCTGTGCCAGGAAATAAGCGGAGGGATGCTACAGGCTAATCCCTCCAAACAAAGAACAGCCCTTTGAAGACCTTTCTTTGTAGGCTCAAGGGAAGTACTCTCACTTCTGAGCTCTACCCCACAGCAGATGCTCAGACCAGCAGCTAGACCCCATATCCAATATACTCGTTGATCTGTGTACATCTTGTAAGGATTTTATGCCTTTTAAAGTTTTGTAATTAGATGATTAGTGGCTCATTTAGTTTAAGGTTGCTTTTGATCTCTTAGAGAATCATATATACCCAGGAATTCTTCCAAGGTGAAAAAAGAAAATCAAACTAAAGTAAACATGTAAATTATTTTTAAATGTAACAACAATTTTGAATGCTAAATTTAACAATTAGTGAAATTGGGGTAATGTAGCATTTTACAGACACTTATGTGTTTCTCTGTTGCAGTTATCTCTTATATGTTGAAGCTGCATCATATTTTCAGGTATCAAATCTCTATATAATGTTATATATTATACATGTATAAACATTGTGTTATTCTTGTAATAGCCTTGATTGTGAAAAAGATTTTTTCACGTCTATCTACATACATGGTTATGTACAATTAGGCAAGAATCGGATCAGCAACATTTTTTTTTTTCACTTGGGAAGAGAGAGTCATCAACATTTGTAAGAGTAAATATTAAAGTCCTGAACTTCTCTTGGCTCCTGACAGACCATTAAAAGGGCCCTTAGGTAGAGGGAATAATATAATATGGTCTTCCCTGAGTCCAGCCGAGGAAAGCCGCCTGGTTCTGAATTCATTTTCTACAGTAAAATTGATTACTTTGCCTCATACTGTGAACCCTATAAAAAGCACCAAAGTAGTCCTAATTCTTCTACTACTAATAAACCCATAGTTGGGTATGCTTTATGCTTTAATGCTTATAAGGCACTTTTCACATATTATGACCAGAAATAATTTGCTCATATATTCTTTCATCCAGTAATTCCTGGATTCAACAACCTATTATTACATTCTTAGTCATGTGAGAGAAAAAAAGGCCAGCACAAGAGATGTAATTGCAGGCTTCGTGAAGCTTGCAAATACCTTTTAATCAAATAGACAAATAAATGAAAAATTGCATCCAAACAAGGACATTACAAGATAAGAAAATTACATACCAACATATTAAAAAGGATAATACATCATGACTGGCTGGAGTTTATCCCAGGAATGCAAGGTTTATTTAACAAATGAAAATCATTTAATGAAATTTATAATATTAACAGATTAAAAGAAAAATAGCATATGATCACTTTACTAGATGAAGAAAAGGTATTTGCCAAAAAATTAGACCCATTCATGATTTTTTAAATCCACATAACTAGGGATAGGAGGAGATTTCCTCAATCTGTTAAAGAGCATCTACAATAATCATGATTCCTTATTGTTGAAATATTGAGCACTCCTCTTCTTAAGTTGGGACGAGTCAAGGGATATTTGCTTGCATCATTAGCCAAAGTCCTAGCCAGTGCAAAACGGCAGGAAAGTAAAACAAAATCATAAAGACTAGGAAGGAAGAAATAAAGCTGTCACTACAGATGATATAATTTTCTATGTAGAAAACTCTAAGGGATCTACCAAAAACTCTGCTAGATCTAGTAAGCGAATATACCAATGTCACATGCTATAAAGTTAACATATGAAACATAATTTAGTACTATCTATTAGCAAGAAACAATTGGAAAGCAAAATAACAAATATCATTTAAAATAGCATTCAAAACTACAAAATATTTGGGGATAAGTTTTTTAAAGATGTCAATATCTTTCAACTGAAAATTATAAATATTGATGATAGAAATGAAAAAACTAAGTATACAGATATGCCATGTTCTGCATGGGAAGACTCAGTATTATTAAGATACCAATTCTCCCTAAGTTGATCCGTAAATTCCACCTATCCTAATCAAAATCCTAGCTGGCTCTTTTCCAGGAAATAAATAAGCTGATTCTAAAATGTACTTGGAAATGCAAATGGCATAGAATTTCTAAAACAATATTTAATAAAACAAAGTTAGAGGACTTTCTGTCACTTAAAAACTAACTATAAAGTTATGGTAATCACAACAGTGTGGCATTGTAGAAAGACTAAAAAGTCCAGAAATAGATGGACACATATATGGTTGACAAGACTGCCATGGCAATTCAATGGGGAATTGAAAGCCTTTTTAATAAATAGTGCTAGAACAACTAGAAATCCACACTGGGTGGAAAACAAACCTTCATCCCTACCTCATATCATATACAAAAATTGCATTTGAAATGGATTTATAGACCAAACATAAAAGCTAAAAACTTTCAGCTTTTATGTTTGTCTTTTAGAAGAAACTACAGGGAAATATATTCACAACCTAAGGTTAGGCAAAGGTTCCTTGGAGGGGACACAGAAGGATGAAGAAAAGAAAGAAATTGACAAATTGAACTTAAAACATTTTGCTCATCAAAAGACACCATTAAGAAAATGAAAAGACAAACCAGGAGCTAAGAGAAAATTTTTACAATGCCTACATCCCACAAAGAATTTGTATTCAGAATATGTAAAAAATGCTTATAATTCAGTAATAAAAAGAAAACCCAATGCAAATGAGCAAAATACTTGAATAGTTAGTAGACAGTTAATAAAAGATGTGTAAATGATCAACAAGAACATAATAAGGTGCTCAACATCATTAGTCATCAGGAAAATTCCAAATTAAAACCAAAATTAGTTACCACTGCACATCCACTAGAATAGCTAAATTAGACAGAAAAAGAAAAAAAAGAAAAAAACCTGACAGTGCCAAATGTTGGCAAGGACCTGGATCAACTGTAACACCCACATGTTGTTGGTGGGAGTATAAAATGATCCCATCAGTTTTGAAAACTAGCATTTTCTTAAAATGTTATATATACAGCTATCCTATGACCCAGCAATTCCTAGGTATTTACCAAAAGAAATGAAAATGTATGTCTGAAAAAATCCTACCAGAATATTCATAGTAACTTTATTCATAATAGTCCAAAATTGTTAACAACATAGATCTTCAATAATAGAATGGATAAACAAACTGGCATGTTGATACAGTGGGATATTACTGAGCAATCAAAAAAAAGAAACAAACTGTTGATCCCTGTAACAAGGATAAGTCTCAAAAACATGCTGATGAAAGAAGCCAGACACCAAAGAGCACAAACTATATGATTCCACCTATATGAAATTCCAGAACCAACACAATTAATTACAGTGTTAAAAATCAAGAAAATGGTTGCTTTGGGTCAAGGAGGTCTTGACTAGGTGGGAACAAGAAGGAACTTTCTGGGGTGATATGTATATAGCATTTATCAAAATTGATCTTTTGTCAAAATAGCTCAAACTATGTGCTTAAGATCTATGCATTTTACTATATGCAATTATACCTGAATAATATAGTAATCACACAAATAAATACAAAATTGTAACAGTGATTACTGCTTTTTGTTGAGCAATCTACACTTTTATTTTATTTATTTATTTTTATTATACTTTAAGTTCTGGGATACATGTGCAGAACATGCAGGTTTGTTACATAAGTATACATGTGCCATGGTGGTTTGCTGCAACCATCAACCCATCATTGATCTACATTAGGTATTTCTCCTAATGCTGTCCATCCCCTAATCCCCCAACCCCCAACAGGCCCTGGTGTGTGATGTTTCCCTCCTTGCGTCCATGTGCTCTCATTGTTCACCTCCCACTTATGAGTGAGAACGTGCGGTGTTTGGTTTTCTGTTCTTGTGTTAGTTTGCTGAGAATGATGGTTTCCAGCCTCATCCATGTCCCTGCAAATGACATGAACTCATCTTTTTTTTTTTTTAATTTTTAAATAATATTTTATTGAATACAGGAGTAAACTTCAATTATCTGGAAACAGTTTTCATTATAAATATCAATACTGAATTCTTCTCAATTAATTCAAATATTCATAAGGTATTCTACTTGAATATTTAGTTTTAATACAACAATTATTTTATTTTTTTTTATTATACTTTTTGGGTGCAGCACACCAACATGGCACAAGTATACATATCTAACAAACCTGCACGTTATGAACTCATCCTTTTTTAGAGTTGCACAGTATTCCATGGTGTATATGTGCCACATTTTCTTTGTCCAGTCTATCATTGATGGGCATTTGGGTTGGCCACAAGTCTTTGCTATTGTGAATAGTGCAGTAATAAACATATGTATACATGTGTCTTTATAGTAGAATAATTTATAATCCTTTGTGTATATCCAGTAATGGATTGCTGGGTCAAATGGTACTTCTGGTTCTAGATCCTTGAGGAATCCTACACTGTCTTGAACTAATTTACACTCCCACCAATAGTGTAAAAGTGTTCCTATTTCTCCACATCCTCTCCGGCATCTGTTGTTTCCTGATTTTTTAATGATTGCCATTCTAGCTGGTGTGAGATGGTATCTCATTGTGGTTTTGGTTTGCATTTCTCTAATGACCAGCGATGAGCTTTTTTTCATGTGTTTGTTGGCCTCAGAAATGTCTTCTTTTAAGAACTGTCTGTTCATATCCTTCGCCATTTTTTGATGGTGTTGTTTTTCTCTTGTAAATTTGTTTAAGTTCCTTGTAGATTCTGGATATTAGCCCTTTGTCAGATTGATAGGTTGTAAAAATTTTCTTCCATTGTGTAGGCTGCCTGTTAACTCTGATGATAGTTTATTTTGCTGTGCAGAAGCTGTTTAGTTTAATTAAATCCCATTTGTCAATTTTAGCTTTTCTTGCCATTGCTTTTGGTGTTTTAGTCATGAAGTTTTTGCCCATACCTAGGTACTGAATGGGATTGCCTAGGTTTTCTTCTAGGGTTTTTATGGTTTTAGGTCTTACATTTAAGTCTTTAATCCATCTTGAGTTACTTTTTGTATAAGGTGTAAGGAAGGAGTCCAGTTCAGTTTTCTGCATATGGCTAGCCAGTTTTCCCAACAACATTTATTAAATAGGGAATCCTTTCCCCATTGCTTGTTTTTGTCAGGTTTGTCAAAGATCAGATGGTTGTAGATGTGTGGCATTATTTCTGAGGCCTCTGTTCTGTTCCACTGGTCTATATATCTGTTTTGGTACCAGTACCACGCTGTTTTGGTTACTGCAGCCTTGTATTATAGTTTGAAGTCAGGTAGCGTGATACCTCCAGCTTTGTTCTTTTAATTTAGGATTGTCTTGGCTCTACGGGCTCTTTTTTGGTTCCATATGAAATTTAGAGACGTTTTGTCTAATTCTGTGAAGAAAGTCAGTGGTAGCTTGATGGGGACAGCATTGAATCTATAAATTAATGGGAGTATGACCATTTTCACAATATTGATTCTTCCTATGCATGAGCATGGAATGTTTTTGCATTTGTTTGTGTCCTCTCTTATTTCCTTGAGCAGTGGTTTGTAGTTCTCCTTGAAGAGGTCCTTCACATCCCTTGCAAGTTGTATTCCTAGGTATTTTATTCTCTTTGTAGCAACTGTGAATAGGAGTTCACTCACGATTTGGCTCTCTGTTTGTCTATTATTGGT
>NW_016819821.1:721836-766622 GCF_001698545.2 Rhinopithecus bieti | reverse complement strand
GTTGAACCAGTCTTGCATCCCAGGGATAAAGCCAACTTGATTGTGGTAGATAAGTTTTTGATGTGCTGCTGGATTCGGTTTGCCAGTATTTTATTGAGGATTTTCACATCGATGTTCACCAGGGATATTAGCCTGAAACTTTCTTTTTTTGTTGTGTCTCTGCCAGATTTCAATATCAGGATGATGCTGGCCTCATTAAGTGAGTTAGGGAGAAGTCCCTCTTTTTCTATTGTTTGGAATAGTTTCAGAAAGAATGGTACCAACTCCTCTTTGTACCTCTGGTAGAATTCAGCTGTGAATCCATCTGGTCCTGGGCTTTTTTTGGTTGGTAGGCTATTACTGCCTCAACTTCAGAACTTGTTATTGGTCTATTCAGGGATTCAACTTCTTCCTGGTTTAGTCTTGGGAGGGTGTATGTGTCCAGGAATTTATCCATTTCTTCTAGATTTTCTAGTTTATTTCCACAGCGGTGTTTATAGCATTCTGACAGTAGTTTGTATTTCTGTGGGATCAGTGATGAAATCCCCTTTTTCATTTTTTATTGTGTCTATTTGATTCTTGTCTCTTTTCTTCTTTATTAGTCTGGATAGAGGTCTATCTATTTTGTTAATGTTTTCAAAAAACCAGCTCTGGGATTCATTGAGTTTTTAAATGGCTTTTTGTGTCTGTATCTCCTTCAATTCTGCTCTGATTTTAGTTATTTCTTCTATTTTGCTAGCTTTTGAATTTGTTTGCTCTTGGTTCTCTAGTCCTTTTAATTGTGATGTTAGAGTGTCGATTTTAGATCTTTCCTGCTTTCTTCTGTGGGCATTTAGTGCTATAAATTTCCCTCTACACACTGCTTTAGCTGTGTTCCAGAGATTCTGGTACTTTGTGTGTTTGTTCTCATTGGTTTCAAAGAACTTATTTATTTCTGCCTTAATTTCATTATTTACCCAGTAGTCATTCAGGAACAGGTTGTTCAGTTTCCAAGTAGTTGTGAAGTTTTGAGTGAGTTTCTTAATCCTAAGTTCTAATTTGATTGCATCATGGTCTGAGAGACTGTTTGTTATGATTTCTATTCTTTTGCATTTACTGAGGAGTGTTTTACTTCCAACTATGTGGTCAATTTTAGAATACGTGCTATGTGGTGCTGAGAAGAATGTAGATTCTGTTGATTTGGGGTGGAGGGTTCTGTAGATGTGTATTAGGTCTGCTTGGTCCAGAGCTGAGTTCAAGTCCTGGATATCCTTGTTAATTTTCTGTCTCATTGATCTAATATTGACAGTGGGGTGTTAAAGTATCCCACTATTATTGTGTGGGAGTCTAAGTCTCTTTGTAGGTCTCCAAGGACTTGCTTTATGAATCTGGGTGCTCCTGTATTGGGTACATATATATTTAGGATAGTTAGCTCTTGTTGAATTGATCTCTTTACCATTATCTAATGTCCTTCTTTGTCTTTTTTGATCTTCGTTGGTTTGAAGTCTGTTTTATCAGAGACTAGGATTGCAACCCCTGCTTTTTTCCTTTTCTTTTTTTTTCTTCTTTCCATTTGCTTGGTAAATATTCCTCCATCCCTTTATTTTGAGCCTATGTGTGTCTTTGCAAGTGAGATGGGTCTCCTGAAAACAGCACACTGATAAGTCTTGACTCTATCTAGTTTGCCAGTCTGTGTCTTTTAATTGAGGCATTTAACCCACTTACATTTAAAGTTAATATTGTTATGTGTGAATTTGATTCTGTCATTATGACGCTAGTTGGTTATTTTACCCATTAGTTGATGCAGTTTCTTCCTAGCATCTATGGTCTTTACAATTTGGCATGTGTTTGCATTGGCTGATACTGTTTTTTTCTTTCCATATTTAGTGCTTCCTTCAGGAGCTCTTGTAAGGCAGGCCCCTGGTGGTGACAAAATCTCTCAGCATTTGCTTGTCTGTAAAGGATTTTATTTCTCCTTCACTTATGAAGCTCAGTTTGGCTGGATATGAAACTCTGGGTTGAAATTTCTTTTCTTTAAGAATGTTGAATATTGGCCCTCACTCTCTTCTGGCTTATAGGGTCTCTGCGGACAGATCCACTGTTAGTCTGATGGGCTTCCCTTTGTGGGTAATCGACCTTTCTCTCTGGCTGCCCTTAACATTTTTTCCTTCATTTCAGCCTTGGTGAATCTGATGATTATATGTCTTGTGGTTGCTCTTCTTGAGGAGTATCTTTGTGGTGTTCTTTGTATTTCCTGAATTTGAATGTTGGCCTGCCTTGCTAGGTTGGGGAAGTTCTCCTGGATAATGTCCTGAAGAATGGAGTTTTCCAACTTGGTTCCATTCTCCCCGTCACTTTCAGGTACACCAATCAAACATAGGTTTGGTCTTTGCACAGAGTCCCATATTTCTTGGGGGCTTTGTTCATTCCTTTTCATTCTTTTTTCTCTAATCTTGTCTTCAAACTTTATTTCATTAAGTTGATTTTCAATCTCTGATATCCTTTCTTCCACTTGATCAATTCAGCTACTGATACTTGTGTATGATTCATGAGGTACTTGTGCTGTGTTTTTCAGCTTCATCAGGTCATTGATGTTCTTCTCTAAACTAGTTATTGTAGTTAGCAATTCCTCTAACCTTTTTTCAAGGTTTTTGGCTTCCTTGCATTGGGTTAGAACATGCTTCTTTAGCTTGTAGGAGTTTGTTATTACACACATTCTAAAGCCTACTTCTGTCAATTCATCAAACTCATTCTCCATCCAGTTTTGTTCCCTTGCTGGCAAGGAGTTGTGATCCTTTGGAGGAGAAGAGGTGTTCTGGTTTTTGGAATTTTCAGCCTTTTTGTGCTGGTTTTTTTTTTTTCATCTTTGTGGATTTATCTACCTTTGGTTTTTGATGCTGCTGGCCTTCAGATGGGGTTTTTGTGTGGATGTCCTTTTTCTTTGATGTTGATGCTATCCCTTTCTGTTTATTAGTTTTCCTTCTAACAGTCAGGCCCCTCTGCTGCAGGTCTGCTGAAGTTTGTTGGAGATTCACTCCACACCCTGTTTTCCTGGGTATCACCAGTCAGGCTGCAGAACAGCAAAGATTGCTGCCTGTTCCTTCCTCTGGAAGCTTCATCACAAAGGGGCACCTGCAAGATGCCAGCTGGAACTCTCCTGTATGAGGTGTCTGTCAATCCCTGCTGGGAGGTATTTCTCAGTCAGGAGGCAGAGTCAGGGACCCACTTGAGGAGGCAGTCTGTCCCTTAGCAGAGCTCAAGCACTGTGCTAGGAGATCTGCTGCTCTCTTCAGAGCCAGCAGGCGGGAATGTTTAAGTCTGCTGAAGCTGCACCCACAGCTGCCCCTTCCCCCAGGTGCTCTGTCCCAGGGAGATGGGAGTTTTATCTATAAGCCCCTGACTGGGGCTGCTGCCTTTCTTTCAGAGATGCCATGCCCAGAGAGGACGAATCTGGAGAAGCAGTCTGGCTACAGCAGCTGGGGTCTCATCTGAAGGTCTGATTGGGAAAGGATTCACTTCTAAGTTCACATAGTTGTTAGCAACATTCAGTTTCTTGCATGTTCTTGGACAAAGGGCCTCAGTTGCTGGCTGTTGACTAGAGGCTGTCCTCAGTTTTTGTAATATGGACTTCTTCATAAGCAACTCACAGTGTGGCAACTTGCTTTTTTAAAGCCAAAAGAGAGAGAGACTCTTAGCCTGACAAACATTGCAATCTTATATGACACAATCATGGAAGTAACATTTCAACACCTTCACTATATTTTCTTAGAAGCAAGCCACAGGTCCTGCCTATGCTCAAGGGGAGGGGATCACACATGAGGGTGAATGCCAGGAGGTAGGAATCGCAGGGCTGCTTAAGAGACTGTCTCACTGCCAGTGCAGCTAGAAGGCTAAGATACTCTGGCCCTACTACACACAGACATTGCTCCAGGCTCTTTATAAAGACTGTGTAGCTTAATTCCCCCATCAACACTTTAAGATCAGAATTATTATCCCCATTTCTTAGGTGAGGAAACCGAGCTTCTAAGAGGCTAAATCATACTTGCCAGAGTTCCCACAGCAAGAAAATAGCAATCTAAGATTCAAACTGAGACCTATTTGACTCCAAGAGGTATATTCTTTCTCTTTTACCACCCTGCCAATTTATGTATTTGTCTCTATTTCATCCTTTGGAGTGATTTTACATATAGAGAAACTGAGGCAGGAAGGGGCCTCAGCCTCCATGAGGTCCCCCAATGGCATGATGGCAGAGGCAGCACAGAACTTTGGGTCCTCTCTCCTAGCCCATGCTGTATCTCACCTCGTTTCTCCTCCTATGAAGAAGCAACTGCCTTACATATAGACCTTCAAGAACTGGCTCTCTGGCTCTAGAAGCCTCCAGAGCTTCACTCCAGGGAGCCATGGTTGCATTTTTTAAAGGAAATCCAATTCAGTGCCCATAAAAGTCCTCATTATCTTGCTAAGGTTGGCAGTTGGGGACTCTGAAATAGCTGAAATCTCTATAAACTACTCCTGGCAGGCATCCACCTTAGCCTGGTAGACAGAGAGAAAATCATCTGCAAAATGTCAAGATGATGTTTAAACATCTCCGTCTCCCACCTCACAGTCAGAAGGATGTTCTAAGGGCCTAGTATGTGCAGCCGGCCCAGACGGAGCGTAGCTAGGCTCACACCCACCCGCCCTCTGTGTGACTCATTTTCCCTCTAATCAAGGAAACACAACCCCAAACAATGTGCTGCTCAGACTTCATAGTTTGTCATTTGTTACATGGCAGGAACACAGAAGTAATGAACAGAATTTTGGTTTTCTGTTCCTGGATTTCTGAAACAGGTTTTCTCAGCACTGTCTTAGTGAAAAATAATACATCAAAAGTTACCTTCCATTCATGTTTCCAACTCTGTCTCTCTGGAGGGGTCAGGAAACTTTAACCTGTGGGCCAAATCCAGCCAGCAGCTGGGTTTTTTATGATCTTAAAGCAAACGATGCCTTTAACATTTTAAAGGGTTGTAAAAGAAAACAAAGAGCAAGAGACAGTGACCATATGTGTCCTGCAATGCTAAAAATAGTTCCTGGTCCTTTACAGAAGAAGTTTGCTACCCCCTGCTCTAGATATTAGTAGTGTCCTACAAAAAAGGGTTTCTACTGTCAGATAATTTGGGGAACCACTGGATTAAACACAATAAACAGGGTTGTGTATTTTGCGTGTGTGTGTGTGTGTATGTATTTTTTTGGTAAGTGCATGCCTTATCAGAGCCTTTACTCAACTTTTTTTTTTTTTTAATTTGGAAGAGAGATGTAATAGGTAATGTTTCTTATTCTTTTTTTTTTTTTTTTGCCTCAGTACCGTTTTTGTGTGGGATGTGGTTTAGGAACTGCATTGTGTTAAGGCCCTTTTCATTAGAGATGTGTTGTTGAGAGGATTGTGGAAGTCATGCCCCCGGCACTAACTGGTTGCACATGTACCCTTTGGGTCCTTCTACTGCTGATGCATCAGAGCTGGAAAGCGTGAAGTTAAGAGGAAGGGCTCAGGAGCCAGAGTCACTGGGTTAAAACTCCCTCTTCCTGTCACTTGTGGAACTAAGGTGAACACGCTTTACTAACCCATGCCTCTGTTTCTTCCGCTGCAAAATGAGGGTAATTATAGTAGTTGCCTCCTAGAGCCACTGCAACAATCAAATGAGATAATGTTTGTGAAGCACGCAGCACGAGCACTGGCACACGCACTACATTTCTGAACAAATGTTCACTATTGTTATTATTCATCTCTAAAATGGGAATGATACTGGCCTAATAGAGTTATTTAGCATAACAGTATATGGGAAAGGGATCCATAAAAAGGAATAGCAAATCCATATATGGGAAAGGGGTCCATAAAAGGAAACAGCAAATTATCCTAGAAAAACATGACTATCATCATTCTAAGAAAAAGAAAGTTTTATTTGCCTAAGGGATATATATTTATTTCCTGGGGCTGCTGTGACAACATACCACAAATTGGTTGGCTTAAAACAACAGAAATTCATTATCTCTCAGTTCTGGAGGCCAGAAGTTGAAAGTCAAGTTGTTACCAGGGACATGCTTCATCTGAAGCTTCTAGGGAAGAATTATTCCTTGCCTGTTTCAGCTCCTGGTGTTCCTTGGCTTGTGGCCGCATCACATCAATCTCTGCCTCCGTCTTGCATGGCATTCTCCGTGTGTTTCTGTCTTCACTTCATCCTTCCTCTGTTTCTTTGTTTTGTTTTGTTTTGTTTGTTTTAGAGACAGGTTCTTACTATGTTGCCCAGGATGGTCTTGAACTCCTGGCCTTAAGTGATCCTCCCACCTTGGCTTCCCAAAATGCTGGAATTGCAGATTGCAGGTATGAGCCACCATGCCTGGCCCCTCCCCCTCTCTTCTTTTTTTGTTTTTTACACGGAGTCTCGCTTTGTCGCCCAGGCTGGAGTGCAGTGGCACGATCTCGGCTCACTGCAAGCTCTGCCTCCTGGGTTCATGCCATTCTCCCACCTCAGCCTCCCAAGTAGCTAGGACTACAGGTGCCCACCACCACGCCTGGCTAATTTTTTGTATTTTTAGAAGAGACGGGGTTTCACCATGTTAGCCAGGATGGTCTCGATCTCCTGACCTCATAATCCGCCCACCTCAGCCTCCCAAAGTGCTGGGATTACAGGCGTGAGTCACCGCACCCGGCCCCCCACCTGCTTATAAGGTCACCAGCTGTGTTGGATTAATGACCCACCCTACTCCAGCATGACCTCATCTTAACTAATTACATCTGCAATGATTCTATTTCCAAATAATGTCATACACTGAGACCTTGAGGGTTAAAACATCAACATTATCTTTTTGGGTAATGCAATTCAACTCATAACCGCAAGGTTTTGCAACCTTGGCACTACTGAAATTTGCGGCAGGATAATTCCTTGTGGTTGGGGCTGTCCTGTGCATTGCAGAATGTTTAGCAGCGTCCCTGGCCTCTACTCACTGGATGCCAGGAGCACCCTTCCCCAGTCATAACAATCACAAACGTCTTCAGACATTACCAAATACCCCTTGAGGAGCCAAATTGCCTCAGTTAAGAACCACTGGGTTGAAAACTAATACTTTCTAGACTAACTCAAAACAGAAAGACTTCCTCCAGTGGGACTGCAGAAGTGGCTAATATAGCAGTTAGGTCATAAAGGGTAGATAGATATTCCTCTTGTGGCATATTGCTAATAATAATGACTAAAAATTTTTGCCTTGCCCAGCAGATCTTTTTGCTGAGAAACGTTTCCCTACCTGGAGGCCACAGTTATTATTGTTAGTTCATACGCACGTCGTAGCCTGAAATGTAAATTGCTTGGGAATATAGCAAGTTTGGTGACATAATAATAAAAAGGAAAATCGATTTCTCCAGAAATACACATCTGTTCATTAAAGCTGTCTGCTAGTCCATTGCAGCTGTTCCCATTTAAAAACTAAAGATCTAAACATAATCCTTTACAGTGGAAAGTTAGTAGAGAAGATATTCATAAAAGTCTGTGGAAATGGTTTGGCAGTTAAGTGTGGTTTATTTTTGTCTATGGCTCTTATGGAACCCTCTGAACGTACAAATGAAAACTAAAATGTTGTAGCTACATCTTCATTGAAGCTGTTGGCCATCCAGGGTGACCAGTTCAGATCTTGCTGGGACAGGGCAAGGGGTGACAAGTTTCCCGGGCCATTAAATGGTCAGTCTTTCTTTGAATATAGGAAACTTGGAAGATTTTCAAGAAAAGTATCATAGCTGTGAAGCAGGATATCTTTCCTAAGCCCTTCATAGGCGGGAACTGGAGTGCAGGCACTGGAGCTAGCCAGCTGCTTTGGCGCCAGCAGGGGCAAACTTCATTCACTCAAACCTGCTGCACTTAACCCCTCGTGGGAGGGAGCACACAAGTGTGAGTGAGTGCAGGAGCCAGGGGCAAGCACTTTTATTTGCCAGTGAGAACAAACTCCACACCAGTCCCACAGCAGCATTTAGTGAGGTGCCTACGACCCCTGAAGCCCCAGAGGGCATGTGTTACAGTGCTCTTTAAGGTCTGCCATCCACAGACAGCTTAAGTGTTAACAGCTCAGTGGACCCTCTGCCTTTTCACATGAGGTGGTGGCTGCTTTCTACCAGCAAGGGCAGATGGTCAGTGTGACAGCCTTTTGCATCTGCACCCCTGGTACCCAAGCTCTTGTTTGGCATCCAGGAAAAATCAGGTCTCACAAACAAAGGGCGGTGAATGCAGAGGATCTTATTGCCAACGAAGATGACTAGCCGGGCACAGTGGCTCACGCCTGTAATCCCAGCACTTTGGGAGGCTGAGGCAGGCAGATCATGAGGTCAGGAGTTCAAGACTAGCCTTGCCAACATGGTGAAACCCTGTCTCTACTAAAATACAAAAATTAGCCAGGCATGGTGGCACATGCCTGTAATCCCAGCTCTTGGGAGGCTGAGGCAGGAGAATTGCTTGAACCCAGGAGGCAGAGGTTGCAGTGAACCAAGATCGCGCCACTGCACTGCAGCCTAGGTGACAGAGCAAGACTCTGTCTCCAAAACAATAAAATAAATAAAATAAATAAAAATTAAAAAAGGCTCTCAGCGGGAAGGGGAGCTGGAAAGGAGATGGGACGAGAAGGTATTCTTCTCCTGAAGTCTGGCTGTCTGCAGCCAGACTCTTCTCTGAGGCCGCACTGTCAAGCTGTCCCTCTGAAGGCAAGCTGCTTCTCTCCAATGTCCACCTGTAGCCTCCAATGTCCAGCTATAGCCTCCCATGTCCAGCTGTTTCTCCTCCTCTCTCTGATGGAGACCAGGGTTTTTATGGGTACAGAATCGGGAGTGGGCTGGGCCATGGGTGGTTTTGGAAAAGGCAACATTTGAGCAGGGAAACAGGGATGTAAGTTCTCACTTTGGACCATGGTCCCAGGCTTGAGGATGGAGCCCTCACCTCCAGCCTACTCGTCACCCTTGTTATCTCTCTCTCTCTGAGGAACAGAACTGCAGAGCCTGGGCCGAATCAGTAACCATGTCAACATCACCCCACCCCTGCTTTTCTTGGCTGCCATGCACACCAATCAAAAGCTGAGCCCTAGACCAGCTTAGTGCAAACACACTGTTGTCCAGAGGTGTTATGTGATTTGATGGCAGGAGGCAAGCAGGGGAGTCCCAGGGAGACTCCTGCCCCCTAAACATGCACACTCACCTGTGCTTCCATTTTCAATGTAGCCCCTAAGTGCTGCCTTCTCTCAGATCCTTGGAGACTTTTCAGTTTGACTGTATCTGAACCTTGACCCCTTTGTATCTTTCAGAATGAACCAGGCTATGTAAAAGTATAAGAAGCCTGAAAAGAGAAAGTGGGATAGCGAGCGCTTGAAATCTAAGTTCAGGTCTTGGTTTCACCCCCAAGCCAGGGTCTCCTCACTTGTGAACATGGGGTTTGCCATCCAAGTCTACCATGAAGATCTGCCTGATGTATTTTCTCTCTATCTGTACATGCAGATACAACACATAACATTATCTAGGGGCATTCGATGTGTGTTTGTTGACTGCTATGAGGGTATACACTGCAAGGAAAGAAAACAGGAGCAAGGATAAAGCTGGCTTCTCAACCACCATGTGGCATCTCTGTGTGGCTCTGTAAAGCAGTGTTGTCTTTGGAAGGCAGCAGTGACCTCAGTATTTACTGATGGGATGCATCCCTGAGAGCTGGATTTTAGCTTTATTCATCACTCAATGAAAGCAGCTGTTTACCTAGAAGTGCACATTCACTTCGTGTTTGTTGTCAGAGTGTTTATGAATGATCCATCCATTAGGCGCTCCCATGATGGGCTCATCAACAAAGCTTCTAGGTCTCTGACTGTTTTGCCAACAATACAATCAGCTTTCACAATTTATACATAACTGAAGCCTGCTAACAACTCATGGGAGCTGGAGAAACAGCTTTCAGGATAGCTCAGATGCAGAATGTGGGGATCTGGGTAATTTACGTAGATGGGTGTCACCTGTGATGCCTCCGCCCTCCTAAGCCTCTGGCTCAATCCTGCCTCTGGCTCAATCCTGCCTCAGGCTGTTGGCTCCTTGGAGTTCTTGGCCTGGACTATGACCATGCACCCAAACCGAAGAAAGAGAAGGCTTCGCTTCAACTTTCAACAATCGATTTTTATCATGTCTAAAGCAACTCATTAAATTTACAGCTCCTTTACTTGTTAAATAATCCGTCATAAAAGAGGATTAAGGGATGGCTAGGTAGAGAGGTACTGGCTTTTGCTTTTTTTTCTCCAAGTACATTAGCAGTGCTTGTGTTAGGTAGTTCTCTCCAAGTATATTAATAGCACCTGTGTTAGGCAGAAACATTTCTGGTCCTGATCTTATCCGGGTCACCTTTCTTTGGTCCACATTTCAAACAGTGGCTAACAGGGAGCGCTGGGCTTCCTGGGAGTTGAATAAATAGTATTGACTTTCATTAGCTCACTAGCAACTGCTAGAGGTGGAAGATGTCTTACGCCAAAATGTATTTCTGCAGCGTAGCCTCAGGAAAGAATCAGATGGAGACACATTTCTAAATGCAAAATAAGAGATCCTCAATCTGAACATTTCCTCTGAGGAGAAATGTTCTCTATTTTGTGTGTGTGTGATAGCAAAGCTGCCACTGCTGTCTGGGTGGCAGAAATGTCAAAAACGTATTGTTCGCTCTTTAATTTCCTCGCTCAACGCCAGGTCATTAACTTTAACACTATCCAAGTGCTTGCATGACCGTATTTACCTTAAAGGATATGCAAGAGCCTATTGTTTAAAATGCTGCCTCCACAATGGGAGAAATCTGTGGAGCTGAAGCTAGTCTGCTTCAAAGAAGGAACCTTGAAATGTGCTAGCCAAGATTTGTGAAGTGGCTTCTCCATCTGGAGAATGGTAAAAGGGAAGGGGACATTTAGAAGGAATAAGGGAAAAATGGGGAGAGAGCAGACTGGACCCAATCTTGTCTCCTGCAAGCCCATGATGGGTTCCGAATGATGAATTGCCCTTTAAAGGCAGCCTTGTTTAACGAAGACGCAACACGTCTCTTGAGGAAGGTATTTAGCAAAGAGGAAAGCTGAGCAAGGGCCCAAAGGGAATAAACCTGCCCACAGTCCTGGTGCCAGTTATGCAAAGTAAGCCCGACATCCCCATGCACCTGTGGGGGAACCTGGGCCTGCTTTCAGGTATGCATTCCACTAAAAACGTGTACATCTCAAAGAAGCAAGCCACTGTTATGGTAATTTGTGTTTTCATGATGGTGCTCAGTCTAAGTCACTAGCAATGTAATAGCTAAATAAGTTAATCCAGAAAAAAACTGGCTCTATCACCGCATGCTGGGATTACAAGCAAAGTATAAATCCTTGTGCCGTGGGTGCATTCTACCTCCCCACATGTGCATGAGAGGCCTTTTGGCCCCTCTCCAGCCCACACTATCAGCTGTGAATCTTTGCACTAGACACGAAGAGGGTTAGACAAACACAACCAACTCAAATGCTGGATGGAAAAAGGGTCAGTGGTTTCCATAGAGGGTGTTTTTCCACCCCCAGGAACTAGAGAAGACCAGGATTCAAGGGAGAGCAGGGTTGGGAGGTGGGCAGGCAGATGGGCCATCCTGGCTAGTGAAGGAGAGGAAGGAGAGGGGAGGATTGGTTCTGGGCGGGGTAGACGGTGGGCAAGGACCTTCCTTCAGGAGGCCCAGACACTGCACAGAACACATGAAGGCTGCCAAGCTATTGGTCAGTGAGTGTGGCCACTCCCAGACAGCAAGCTGCTCAGCCCCTGAGGATCATTCAGGGATCTGGGCTGCTGAGGCTCAGTTCTCCTTTCCCTCCCTTTCCCCTGCTTTCCCCAAGGCCCCTCTTTGGAAGACCAGAGGGTAGTTTGGGGAGGGGACAGCTATCTTGTGCAGGGCATGCTAGGAAAGCCTTGTGACTAGGAGGCACAGACAGGATTAATTTTCCCTCTGAGTGGTAAACCTGTTGCCTCCTTTACACGTGTGTCCACCTACCTATTGGGCTGAAAAGCCTGGGACTGCCAGGGATCTCTGAAGTTTCTTTGGAGAATCAAGAAGTTAACTTGTATCTTCTGTTTTTTATTTAAGTTTGAGACAGGGTCTCCCTTTGTCACCCAGACTAGAGTTGAGATCATGACTCACTGCAGCCTCGACCTCCCGGGCTTAGGTGATCCTCCTACTTCAGCCTTCTGAGTAGCTGGGACTACAGGCATGTGCTACCATGCCTGGCTAATTTTTGTATTTTTAGTAGAGATGGGGTTTTGTCATGTTGTCCATGCTGATTTCAAACTCCTGGGCTCAAGCAAGCCACCCACCTCGGCCTCCCAAAGTACTGAGATTATGGGTGTGAACCACCTAGCCCAGCCCCCAACTTGTATCTTCTATAAGACATAATGGACACTATTGGACAAGGGGTAGGTGATGAGCTCAACACTCATAAAGAAGCTTGAGCCTCTAGCATTGTTGTTCTCCAACGTTAGTGTGCATCAGAAACACTTGGAGGGCTTACTAAAACAGTCAGCTGGGCCCCATCTCAGAGCTCCAGGTTCAGTTAGTTGGTCCGGGGTAGGGCCAGGCAAGCTACATCTGGGACAAGTCCCGGGGGATGCTGATGCTGCTGGTCAGAGGACCACACTTTGAGAACTATTGCTTTTCATGCCTCTTCTTAGGGGCAAATGCAAACTTTTCATCTCTGAGTTCTTCACTGTGGTATTGAGACATTAACTACATGCTTAATTCCCTCTTGCAAAAGGACTTCACACAATACAGAGCATACTTTTAGGGACAAAGGCTAAACCCACCCCCTGCAGTTGAGATAGTCTGAAAATAATGTGTGAATGGGAATTATGCCTGGGGAACATTTGGCAAGAGACTAGCAAGGGCTAAACTGGAAAAGGGTGGTCCCAGGGACCCCCAAAAGCATCTCAGTCCCTGGGAGAGGCTGAGTGTCTAAAGAGTTTCTTGGTACCCTCTTTGCGGATGCTGATTTAAAAAAAAAAAAAAAAAGTTCCATAAAGCACATGACAAGGGAGTGAGAACGTGCATCTCTGGTTCTGTTCACCTCATCAGCATCAATAAATATTTATTGACATCCTGAAATGTCAGGGATGCCAGAAGGCAGAACCAAACATTCTAGAGACACAGATCTTGCCCTCCAAAGAAACCACAATCTAAAGAGAAAACCAAGAAACAGGAGAATTATCTTTGAGAGGCAAGGCAGGGATGTACTCCTCATGAAAGATGTAGTTAGCTTTTCACAATGGCAGTGAGCCTGAAATGTGCACATAAATTAATGCTTTTGTAAACTGAGTTAGATTTTAAATGCATGAGAGGAGCCAAGTGTTTAAAGGAAACTGGCAGAGAATCTTTCCGCAAAAAGAAGAATCACTTAGTCATGTGAATAATCGTCATCTCATGTATGGGTCTTATTAGCTTCGATTTTTCATTTTGGTAGATCTGAACAGACTGAAAACAAGTTCATAACAAGTGAAAGGAATTTTTCTGTATCCTTAGTTTGGGAAAAGTAAATGACAAGTTTGTATCAAAGATTGTTAACTGTTTACGGTGTATTTAAGTGGATCTATTCAGCCAGTCCCTAAGATTGCATATAGCTATAGTGTGGTTGAATAATAATGGATAGGTCATCAGCCTGAGGTCATTTAAAAAATTTAACTATTTCTATAATTGCCAAAGAATGCTGACTTGTGTTAAGTATATTTTCTTGGACTTTGAGTCATTGGAAGTTGGTAATTGAAACATGGTAAATATGATGTCTCTCAGATGGGATTTCTCAACCTTGGTGCTAGTGACAGGCATTTGGGGCCAGATAATTCTCTGATGTGAGGGGCTGTCCCGTATGTTGTAGGATGTCCAGCAGCATCCCTGGCCTCTACTCACTGGATGCTAGTAACACCAACCCAGGTGCGACCATTGAAAATGTCCCCACACATCAGCACATGTCCCATGTGGGAGAGGGCAGCAAAATGGCCTCATCAAAGACTATTGCTCTAAAATAATGTGAACATTAGCAGTCAGCATCCCCTCTTCTCACATGATTCTGTATTGAGTTTTCTCAAAGCAAAGCTCACTTCCTCATGAGTGCAGTCGCACCCCGTGTTGATTGTGTTACAAGTGGCAAGGAAACTATGTATTAATTTATTCACTCCCAAGACGTGTTCAGTGCCTGCTCTGTGCCCATCAGTGGTGGTGAGCAAAATGAGCAAGGTTCTTGCCCTCAAGGAGATTGTAGTCTAGTAGGAATGTCAGGTGCTCAACAAACTCACAAATTAATAATTAATTATAAGATATAAAATCACATGACAGAAACAGGGGGTAGAGACAGAAACTAACACAAAAACAGCCTATGTAGACAGAGTAATCTGAGAAGGGGTCCCTGAGGAGCTGACATTTCAGCTGCAGCCTGTAGGATGAGTAGGAGGTTGCCATGCGACTAGCTGGAGGGACTGCAGTTCATGAAAAGAAGGCTGGAGGTAGATAGTACTGAACAAGGACTGTAAGAGGTATCTTTCTGATAACTGGATATAGTCTCATTGCTCTGGTATTAGTTAGGGTTCTCCTGAAAAACTGATCCAATAGGAGATATATATATATATATATATATACACACACATATAATTTGTTATAAGGAATTGGCAAAGGAGGTCATGGAGATTGAGAGATCCCACAATCTGCTGTCTGTAATCTGGAGACCCAGGAAAGCTGTGGTATGAATTCCAGTCTAAGTCCAAAGGCCCGAAACCAGGAGTGTTGATGGCGTAAGTCTCAGTCCAAGAGCAAGAGAAGACTGATGTCCCAACTGAACAGTCAGGCAGAGAGACAGAATTCAACCTTCTTTGCCTTTTTGTCATATTGAGACCCTCCCTTTGGGAAGGCCAGACTGCTTAAGTGAGTCCAATCAGGTTAACTGTTCAACTTGATTCAAATGCTAATCTCTTCCAGAAACACGCTCACAGCCCAACCCAGAAATAATGTTTACGCAGATGTCCAGGCACCCCATGGCCCAGGCAAGTTGACACATACAATTAACAAAGTTAGCCGAAGCAAAAGTGTGTCTTCTTTCTATAGGGAAAGGGATGCATTCCACAGAGTCCTGGAATCCTGGGAGACAGGCCTGGAGTGTTGTATTCCTTCTCTGACCCCAAGGCAATGTGTAAGATGAAAAGATGGCTTCAGACTTCATAGAGAATTAAGGCTTATTTTAAAGATGAAAGTTGTGCCTCTTCACTAAGTAAGAGGTAATGTGCTAGGGATTTGGTTGTCCGTGTTGTTACTTAAATGGATATTACATAAAGTGGAAAACAAAATCCCTCCCATTTGTGCAAAAGGTAGTACTTTTGCCAGGTAGTATAAACTAACATAAGGCAATTTGACCATGTGCACATATTTAGTTCTTTGTGGTAGTTACTGATACCCACCAGTAGTTGGAGGGGGTTGAGAATGAGCTACTCTCCTGCAACTTTGTTACCAGGTTATAATAAAAGCACGTCTCAGACCAAACCCTGTGCCATATGCAGACACTTATTAGTAAGCAGACACTAGGCTATAAAACTTGGTGTTTAAGATCAACAAAATTCCAGCTGCCTGTCCTTGTAGGTGTCCTGACCACACCTCACATGGACCACTCACCCCAGGCACTCAAGAGGCAGGAGAGAGCTAATCTAGCAATGATCATTGGACAACCCAAATCCTCCAAACTATCTGCTGAATGAAGGACTGTTTGGGGGCTCAAGTCTCAAGTATCATCCCTGTGGGAGAAGGGGACAGTGTCTGCAAGCTATTCAGATCCCCTTCAGGCAAGGATGAGGAGCTTTGGGAAAATATCTAAGCCAAACCTCTCATCTTGAATACCACTAACTCACCAGTGAGAACTCACTTATTATATCTATTATGCTAAATAACGAGCCCTTTGTTTTTCACCAATGAAACCCATTTGGAACTTTCTTTGAGCTCATTAGCAAAGTCTCTAGTGATGATCAAAGTTCAGTGGTAAAGAAAGATGAAGACGCCCTTCTGGGAACAGCCTCAGGAGTGTGGCTTTTCTGATTAAATGCTGGAGTCCGCCCTCAGAGTGTAGGTTCCTGGTCAGGACCACGGACTGCCCCTGGAGTGTAGCTTAAGCCAACTGACATATACATATCATCACGCTCTCTGTATTGCAGGATTTTAAAGTAAATTGCATGCATCAAAACAGGCAGACATAGCCTGCATCTGTCCTGGAAATGAGTATGGGAAAAGGAGGTCCATAAATTTAACAATCTGATTAACCAAGAGCGATCATACAAGTCATATTGAGCTTGTCCATTTTCAAAGAATTAAAGTCCAATTAACTATACTTTACCCAAACTCTAGAGCATCTCAGCCTTTTGGGGGCAGAGGCCAACATAGACTTTCAGCTTGGCTTGGGAATCTGTAGCAGCTGCAGCTCCAGGTTAACAGCTTCCAGCCTTTTCCAAAAAGATGACTCCTAATTTAATGACCTCTATTGAAGGTCAGTTGTATTTTAGTGTCTATTAACTGAGAAAATAATAATGAAAAAAGTGTTATGAATTCAGCACACTTTCAATATGTCTTTCATTAGTCACAATAGCATCATACACACTTTAGAAAGAGTACAGGAGGTTAGATTCAAAAATAAGGGAACATCACAGAAAACCAAACCACCAGGAAGGCCCCAGGTATGCTGGACACCTAGGCACTGTCTCTCCATAAGTCGTTCCAACACAGACAGCCTTCTCCCAGCACTAGAGCAGATGGCTTGCTTCTCACCCAAGCCCGAGATAAAATAGGTGGCTTGTATTTAGAGCCATACTGTGTGAATACTGTGTATCTTCAACACTGGGATCACATGCTTCCCACAGGCAAGATGCTCATACTAAGAGGCCCTGAAAACCAAGCCCACTAAGATTAAACCAATCTGCATTTCTCACCTCATGCTCAGAATAAGGTGTAAGGTCACTGCATGAAATGACCTATGGAGGTCGGGCATGGTGGCTCACGCCTGTAATCCCAGCACTTTGGGAGGCCGAGGCAGGCAGATGACGAGGTCAGGAGATTGAGACCATTCTGGCTAACACAGTGAAACCCCGGCTCTACTAAAAAAATACAAAAAACTAGCCGGGGGTGGTGGTGGGCGCCTGTAGTCCCAGCTGCTCGGGAGGCTGAGGCAGGAGAATGGCGTGAACCCAGGAGGCGGAGCTTGCAGTGAGCGGAGATGTGCCACTGCACTCCAGCCTAGGTGTCAGAGCAAGACTCCGTCTCAAAAAAAAAAAAAAAAAAAAAAAGAAAGAAAGAAAAAGAAATGACATGTGGAGAAGAGTACTCATATGTATACGAGAAACTCAACACAAAGACAGTCATTGGCATATGTATGGAGCCAAGGCCCCCTTTGCAAACACTCCAGGGGACCCTGGCCAAGCATGACTTTGGGTTACTAGTTAACACACAGGTAAGTCTGATGCAAGCAATAGAAAAGAGGAATGTTCACGGACCCACCACCTGAACACAGTGAGGGAGAATACCAAGTGATTTCCCATTTCCTGTGGGAATTTTACTATCTCAATCATCATCAAAAGTATGCATTTAGCACCCAAATGTGCATGGCCCTGTACATGCATCATGCCCAGAAAGAATACAGTATTTTCATCAGTGATATGGCTTGAATATGTCCCCCAAAGTTTGTGTGTTGGAAGCTAATCCCCAAAGCAACAGAGTTGAAAGATGGGATCATCAGGATGTAACGAGGTTATAAGGGGTCTTCCCTCATAAATGGATTAATGGCCTTATCTTGGGAGTAGGCTAGTTATTGTGGGAGTGGGTTCCTGATAAAAAGGGTGAGTTCAGCCTTTCGTTCTCAATCTTACTCTCTCTTGCCCTTCCACCATGGAATGACATAGCACAAAGGCCTTCACCAGATGCCAGCACCATGCTCTTGAACTTCCCAGGCTCCAGAACCATGAGCCAAATAAATTTCAATCTATTATAAATTACTCCGTTTGTGCTATTATCTTGTAACAATAAAAAATGGACTAAAATGATGAGAAATAAATTCTAAAGCAATATATATCAGCATCACTCAGAGTTATGTCCTAACTACTTAACCTTGGGCAAATCATATGACCTCTGTGTGCTGTGTGTTATGGTTAAATGAGATAACCTAGATGAAACATATAGTAAGTGTTCAATAAAAGGAGACAAGTAGATTAGTCATTATAGTCTGGGTGTAAAATAGTTGCATCAAGGCAGCAACAACAAACTGAAAATTATTCTCTAAAATGAAATTGTTTTTGCTATCTACATTTTTGTTTGCGAAGCAAAAACTTCCATAATGTATTAGTTGCTGGTGCTGAGTACCAAATAGGATTTGTTTAATATCAAGATCTTTCCTGTCAGCCAAACATTTGTATTTTTTATGATGGAGAAGAAATGTCTTCCTGCATAATAACTAAAGAAAGGTAGCTACTTAGCCATTCTCCCATTCTTGTTATTTCCAAGTGAAAGCTAGTGGGAAACACAGCATTTTGTTGAAGTGCTTAAATGGAAGCCATTCTAAGCTGGCTAGCTGCTCAGTATAATATAGACATTGTAAAATAACATGAGGGCAGGAATCAACCTACCCTTAAGGTCTTTTTAACTGGTAATTGGCTTCCTATCCATCAGTTGACCATTCCTTAAACTTCTGTCTATTCCAGAGATGACAAATGTGAAGGTGCCTTGTAGAAATTGGAGGAGGCAGGTCCAAGGGGCCACCATATCAGTGGAAAGACTGTGCATTATGAGAGCGATCAGTCTCACTCGCCTTTAGCTCAAAGCAAATGTTCTCCATGGCAACAATGATAGTCAGAAAATGTAAGAAATAGCAGTTCCGCCAAGCAGAGAAACAGTCTCTACCCTTTTCAATTCTCAACAATCTCAACTCCTCATACTCTGTCTTTCACAATGGGCCAGGTCACTGGCAGTAGTTAGAACTACTGGTGCAGCTGACATAACACTGTCTACTGGTGAGTCATTGGCAAGCTTTATTGGGCAACGGAACTAAGGTTTTCAAAATTTAATGTCTGTTTAGGGCATGCAACTGACTTTTCTAGTATGGAAAGCCTGCTGCTAACTCCATGGCCACAGTTGAGGTCCCAGGAACATAGTGATGACCTACCTGTCTGGTTCAAGTCAGCATTTCTCAGCTTCAGCACTGTTCGTTCTGCCAGCTCATTCTTTGTGATGAGAGGCTGTCTACAGGTTTTAGCAGCATCCCTGATCTCTACCCACTTGATACCAGTAGTATCTTCCCTTCCCAAATGGGAAAACCAAGAATGTCTCCAGACATTATCAACTGTCCCTTGGAGTACAAAATTACCCCCAGCTGACAACCACTGGCTTAAATGAAGATCCTAATAGGCCAACCATTTCTGGAGCCAGAATTTTTTAATTTATTTTTTCATGTATTTGTTTATTAATTTAACAAATGTTTCGTAAGACCTTACTCTGTGCTAGGTACTCTTCTAACCATTGGGTATTCATCAGTGAACTAGCTACTTGCTTTAGTGGAACTATGTTACATATGACACAACATGTAAGCAAGCACATAAGAAGACAGTTATGGAATTTCTTTCAGCAAGAACTGATAGATTTTGTAAAATATACTTATCAGTAATGGGAATAAAATTCAATTATTATTAATTCTTACTATCAAAGTTAATTTGAAGCTAGCTACAATAAAAGATTTATCCTTTAAAAGAAATGTAAATGGGAGGAGGGGCAGAGCAAGCTGGCTGAATAGAAGGCTTCACCAATCATCCCCCCAATTTAGCAACTGTCTGCACGAAGAAACAACCTTCATAAGAACCAAAAATCACGGTACCTGGTTTTAACTTTATATAGCTGAAAGAAGCATTGAAGACGGTAGGAAAGAGTGTTAAACTGCTGACATTACCCCCTTTCCCATCTCCTGGTAGTGACCGCATAGTGTGAAGAGAGAATCTGAGTCCTTAGGAGAGGGTGAGTGCAGCAATTAGGAGACATTGCATTGAACTCAGGGCTGCCCTGTCACAGCAGAATGCAAAACCGAGCTGAACTCAGCAGATGCCTGCCCACAGAGGGAGTATTTAAACCAGCCCTAGCCAGAGAGGGATATCCCATCCAGGCAGTAGGAACTTGAGTTCTGGCAAGCCTTTCCACTGCAGGCTAAAGGGCTCTGAAACTCTAAATAAACTTGAAAGGCAGTCTAGGCCACAAGGATTGAAACTCCTAGGTAAGTCCTAGTGCTGGACTGGTCTCAGAACCAGTGGACTTGGGGATCACGTGACATCCTAAGACATCAGTGAGGACAGCTAAGGGGGTGCATGCACCAGCCCTCCCCCAAACCCAGGCTACACAGCTTGCAGCTCCAAAAGATGACTCCTTCCTTCTGCTTGAGGAGAGAAGATGGAAGAGTAAAGAAAACATTGACCTGCATCTAGAATGCCAGCTCAGTCACAATACAGCACCAGTTAGAGTCATGAGGCCACAATTCCAGGCCCTAGCTCCCAGACAACATTTCTAGACACATGCTGGGCCAGAAGCAGACCAGCTGGCCTGAGAGGAAGGACGCAGTCCTCGCAGGACCCATCACCTGCTAACTAAAGAATCCTTGGACCCTGAACAACCAACAGCAATAAATGAGGCCTGCTGGCTTCAGGTGAGACTCAGCACATTCTCAGCTATTATGGCTACAGGGAGAGACTCCTTCAGATTGAGAAAAGTAGAGGGAAAACAGGACTTTGTTTTTCACTTTAGGTACCTGCTCAGCCACAGACAGGTAAAGCACCAAGCAGGCTTTTGGGATCCCTGATTCCAGGTCTTGGCTCTTAGACAACATCTATGCACCTTGCCCAGGGCAGAGGGGAGACCACTGTCCTGAAGGGTGAGTCCTAGGCCTGCCAACATTCACCATAAGCTGACTGAAGAGCCCTTGGGCCTTAAGGGAATATTGATGGTGGCCTGGCAATATTCCCCATAGGCCTTTGGGGGTGGTAGCCACAGGATGAGGCTCCTTTCCCTGTGGAAAAAGAATGGGAAGGGCTGTGTCTCATGGTTTGAATGCCAGCTCAGCCACAGTACAATAGAACACCAGGTAGATTTCTAAGATTTTTACTCTAGTGCCTGAGTCCTGGACAGCATCTCTAGACTGACCCAGGGCCTGGGGGAACTTGCCACCCTGACTGGCTTCACCACCTGCTGGATTGTGGAGCCCCAGGGCCTTGAGAAAACATAGGCAATAGCCAAGCAGTGGTTATAGTGGGCCTTAGGCGAGACCCAGTGCTCTGTTGGCTTCAGGTCTAACCCAGCACAGTCCCAGTGGTGGTGGGCACAGAGGTGTTTATATAACCCCACCCCCAGCTCCAGACAGCTCAGAACAGAGAGACTCCATTTGTTTGAGAGAACATCATGGAAAAGAACGAGAGTCTCTGCCTGGTAATCCAGAGAATTCCTGTGAATCTTATCCAAGACCACCAAGGCAGTACCTCTGTGAGGCTGCAAGAACCACGTTATTATTGGGCTTGGGGTGCCCCCTAATGCAGATATGACTTAGACCACAACACTCAAGTCGTTTTGAAAACCTGGAAAGCCTTTCCAAGAAGGATAGGTACAAACAAGCCCAGACAGAGAAGACTACAATAAATACCTAACTCTTCAATACCCAGACACAAACAAACATTCATAAGCATCAAGACCATCCAAGAAAACATGACCTCAACAAATGAACTAAATAAGACACCAGGGACCCATTTGAAGAAACAGAGATAAGTGACCTTTCAGAGAATTCAAAAGTGCTGTGTTGAGAAAACTTAAAGAAATTCAAGATAACACAAAGAAGAAAATCAGAATTCTATCAGATAAATTTAACAAAGAGGTTGAAGTAATTGAAAAGAACCAAGCAGAAATCCTAGAGTTGAAAAATGCAATTAGCATACTAAAAAATACATCAGAGTTTGTTAATAGCAGAACTGATCAAGCAGCAGAAATAATTAATGAACACAGGCCATTTGAAAACACACAGTCAGAGGAAAGAAAAAGAATAAGAAAGAATGAAGCACACCTATGAGATCTAGAAAAGTAGCCCCAAAAGGACAAATCTAAAACTTTTTAACCTTAAACAGGAGATAAAGAAAGAGACAGGGGTAGAAAGTTTAGTAAAAGGAATAATAACAGAAAACATCCCAAACCTAGAGAAAGATACCAATATCCAAATACAAGAAGGTTATAGAATACCAAGCAGATTTAACCCAAAGGAGACTACCTCAAGGCACTTAATAATCAGACTCTCAAACATCAAGGATAAAGAAAGGATCCTAAAAGCAGCGAGAGAAGGCATCAAGAGAAAAGAAACAAATGACATACATCTGGCAACATAGTCCTTCCCACTCTTCCCTCCACTTTTGAGGCAGAGGAGCCTCATCCCATGGCCATCATCCCACAGAGCTATGGAGAGTATTGCCAGGCCACCATTGGAGCACCCAGATATATATATGTGTGTATATATAGACAAAACCTATAAGAAGAGACAAAGAAGCTCACTATATAATGATAAAGGGATCAATTCAGCAAAAAGGTATAACAATTTTAAATATACGTGCACCCAGCACTGGAGAGTTCAGATATATAAAGCAAATATGATTAGAGCTAAAGAGAGAGATACAACCTACAAGGACTGAACCATGAGCCATTCTAAACTCATCCTGTGATGCCAGTATTACCCTGCTACCAAAACCAGACAAAGACACATCAAAAAAAGAAAAAGTATAGGCCAATATCACTGATGAATATTTACACAAAAACATTCAACAAAACACTAGCAAACCGACTTCAACAACACATTAAAAAGATTGTTCATTACGACAAAGTGGGATTTATCCCCAGGATGCAAGGATGGTTTAACACATGCAAATCAATTGATCTGATACATCATATCAATGGACTAAAGGACAAAAACCATATGATCATTTCAATTGATACTGAAAAAGTAACTGATAAAATTCAACACCCGTTCATGATAAAAACCCTCAAAAAACTAGGTATAGAAGGAACATAACTCAACATAATAAAGCCATACATAAAAGACCAATAGCTAGTATCATACTGAATGGGAAAAAAACTGAAAGCCTTTTCTCTAAGATCAGGAACACAACAAGGATGCCCACTTTCATCACTGTTATTCAAAATAGTACTGGAAGTTATAGTTAGAGCAACCAGAAGACAAGAGAATGAAATAAAGAGCATCCAAATTGGAAAGGAGGAAGTCAAATTATCCTTGTTTGCAGATGATACAATCTTATATTTGGAAAGAAGACTCACCAAAAAACTATTAGAACTGATCAACACATTTAGTAAAGTTGCAGGATACAAAATCAAGATACAAAAATCAGTAGCACTTAAATATCCCAACTGTGAATAATCTGAAAAAGAAATCAAGAAAGTAATCCTATTTACAATAGCTACAGATAAAATAAAACACCTAGGAATTAACTAAAGAAGGGAAAGATCTCTACAATGAAAACTATAAAACATTGATCAAGAAATTGAAGAAGACACCAAAAAATAAAAGATATTCCATTTTCAAGGATTGGAGCAATCAATATTGCTTAAATGTCCATACTACCCAATGCAATCTACAGATTTAATGCAATCCCTATCAAAATAACAATACCAAAATACCATTCTTCACAGAAATAGAAGAAACAATTCTAAAATGTATATGGAACCACAAAAGACCCTGAATAGCTAAGGCTATCCTAAGCAAAAGGAACACAACTGGAGGAATGACATTACTTGACTTTAAAATATACCACAGAGTTATAGTAACCAAAACAGTGTAGTACTGGCATAAAAATAGACACACAGATCAGTGGAAGAGAGAACCCAGAGATAAATAGATACATCTACAGTGATCTCATTTTTGACAAACGTGCCAAGAGACTGGAAAACAACGTCTCTTCAATAAATGATTCAGGGAAAACTGGATATCTACATGCAGAAGAATGAAACTAGACCCCTATCTCTAAACATATACAAAAATCAAATCAAGAAGGATTACAGACTTAAATCTAAGACCTAAAGCTATGAAACTACTAAAAGAAAACATTGGGGAAACTCTCCAGGACATTGGACTGGGCAAAGATTTCTTGAGTAATACCCCACAAGCACAGGCAACCAAAGCAAAAAGGGACAAATAGGATCACATCAAATTAAAAGGCTTCTGCACAGCAAAGGAAACAGTCAACAAAGTGAATAGAAAACCCACAGAATGAGATAAAATATTTCAAACTACCCATTTCACAAGGGATTAATAACCAGATTATATAAGGCACTCAACTCTACAGGGAAAAAAAAATCTAATAATTTGATTAAAAATGGGCAAAAGATCTGAACAGACATTTCTCAAAAGAAGACATACAAATGGCAAGCAGGTATATGAAAAGGTGCTCAACATTATTGATCATCAGAGAAATGCAAATCAAAACTACAATGAGATATCATCTCACCTCTGCTAAAATGGCTTTTCTCCAAAAGTCAGGCAATAGCAAATGCTGCCGAGGATGTTGAGAAAAAGGAACCCTTGTACATTGTAGATGAGAATATAAATTAGTACAAGCATAATGGAAAAGAGTTTGAAGGTTTCTCAAAAAACTAAAAATAGTGCTACTATATGATCCAGCAATCCCACTCCTAAGTATACACCCAAAAGAAAGGAAATCAGTATATCAATGTGTTATCTGCACTCTGGTGTTTGTTGCAGATCTATTAACAATAGTCAAGCTTTGGAGGCAACCTATGTTCATCAACAGGTGAATGGATAAAGAAAAACATGTTACATATACACAATGGAGTACTATTCAGCCGTAAAAGGAACAAGATCCTGTCATTTGCAACAACATGGATGGAACTGGAGGCCATTATGTTAAGTGAAATAAGCCAGGCACAGAAAGTCATACTTCACATGTTCTCACTTACTTATGGGAGCTAAAAATTAAAACAATTGACTCATGGAGATAGAAAGTAGAAGAATGGTTCCCAGAGGCTGGGAAGGGTAGTCGAGGAGAGAGGTGGAGGAGTAGGGAGTGGGGATGGTTAATGGGTACAAAAAGAATAGCTAGAAAGAGTGATTAAGATCTAGCACAACAGGGTAAAAGAATAATTTCATTGCACATTTAAAAATAGCTAAAAGAGTAAAATTGAATTGTTTTTAACACAAAGGATAAACGCTTGAAGTGATGGGTACCCCATTTACCCTGCTGTGATTATTATGCATTGCATGCCTGTATCAGAATAGCTCATGAACACCATAAATATACACACCTACTGTGTCTGCACAAAATTAAAATTAAAATTAAAAAAAGTAAATGGATCAAAGCCAAATAAGTACATGGACATATTTTAGAATATGAGAAATACATAAATTTCACTGGCTTTTTTCCATTTGTAGAAACAAAATCAGCTATATGTAAATAAAAACAAATTAAATTGTAGCAAATTTTGATTGAGATGAATCATGTATTGAGCCTCTACTAGGTGCTAAACAATGATCTAGCTCTGGAGATGAAACAGTGAGTAAAACACACAAAAAACAGGCTCTTGTACATCTGGAGTTTATAGTCTAGTGGAAAAGACAGAAAATAAGATAAATAAGAAAAATGTATAGTATGATTTATAATGTAAACTTCCAAGAAAATATAAGTACCTCCTTGGAAAGGGCGAAATCATGAGAGGTGGATGAGAGTTAAAATGTTGCATAGGGAAGCCAGGGGGGCCTCACCAGGGGATGCCACTGGAATAAAAAGCTGAAGGAGGAGGTGAGGGAGAAAGCTGTGCAAATGTTTGGGGGATAAGCATTCCATGCGGGGGGGAATAGCATTTACAAACGCCCTGAGGGAGGATCATGTTTTATATTGCTGGACTCAGTAAACACCAGAGTAGTTGGAGGTAAACTCAGAGAGGTGGTGTCTTAGTCCATCTGTGCTGCTTGAGACTGGGTAATTTTTAATAAACAAATTTATTGGCTCACAGTTCTAGAGGCTGGGAAGTCCAAGCTTAAGGCCCTGATATCTGGCAAGGGCCTTCTTACTGCATCATCTCAGAAAGGAAGGTAGAAGGGTAAAGAGGCAAAAGAAAGCCAAACTTTCTCTTTCGTAACAGCGTTAATCCTACCCCTGAGGGCAGAGCCCTTGGCCCTATCACCTCCCAAAGTTTCCACCTCCTAACACCATCACATTGCCAAGCAAATTTCAACATAAGTTTTGAAGGAGACAAACATTTAAACCATAGCAGTTGGCAAAGGGCCAGGCCATTGTGAAGATATTGGCTTTGACTCAGAGTGAGATGAAAACCCTTGAAGATTTTCAGCAGATGGGCAGGAACTGACTTGGGTGTTAACAGAGCCACTCTGGCTGATGTGATGAACATCAACTGGGGCAGGAGACATAAGCCAGAGAAGAGTTAGGAGGCAATTATAATACCCAGGAATGAGGCCCCAGTGCCTTGGACTCCAGGGGAGCCTGAAGTGGTGAGGAGCAGCCGTGCCACACTCCCTAGGCTGTCTTTCCTCATTCTGCTGCTCCTTGGGTACGTGTGAGGGATCCTTTTCAGGCTCTGACTCCAAATGTTGAAGTATCCAGATTCAGTCCTTGGTCTCTTCTCTTTGCTAAAGACACTTACTCCTTGGTTATCTCATCCCATCTTTGTATCTTCAGCTAGACTTTCCAGGATCACATACACAGCTGCCTGCTCAAACTCACCACTTGGGTATCTTAGCCTTAACTCACTCAAGGTCACTTATTCCTGGGAACCCACCGCCACCTGCTCCCACATCTCAGCCAGTGCACACTTTACTCTTCTGGCTACTTGCTCCTTCTCTCATGACCACCTCTGATCTGTCAGTACATCCTATTGGCACCACCTTAAAAATATAACCAGAAAATCCATTAGAAACGAAACATTCCCAGAAATCCCATCCCTGTTGGTTCACAGTGAACACTGGTACAAACTCCCCCTAAATAAACTTTCTATAGATAATCGTTGACACAAATGGGCTCAGGAGACACATACAGGAGCCTTAACTTCTCAGTGAGATTTGTGCCTTTGGTTATTCTCTTTGTGCTGAGAGCAGGGTATTCCATTCCTGAGTAGTTATTTTTTCCCTTTTTAAAAAAATGTTCTTGTTTCTAGAGGTGAGAACCTGAGGGTTTGTATTTCTTTTTCACTCCTCACAATGTCAACCCCGGACACACATTGGTAGATATAGGATGACCGTACTTACACTCATAATTCTCTGCCTCACTTCTCCAAATCCCTGATTGAACTAAATCATGACTGGATAGCTGTGAGCTCTGGCATCCAGGAGGATGACTTGTCCTTGGGAGCTGCCACTGATTCCAGCAGGAACAACAGGTTCCTTTAACTTTAAGGGAGGTGTGAAGAGTGTAGCCAAGATGTGAAAGCCAAAGGTGATCACGGTTAAATGCAGTTTAAGCCTCTTTATCTCCTGAGTCAGTGGCTTCAGAGAGAAGCTTCCAGAGAAGACAACAAAATTATGAAAAGGAAAATCCTTATGTCTTTGTCAAAAAGTTTTAGAAAGAGAAGGTAAGTGTATATGGGGTAGACACATATGTATATATCATAGCATATCTAGTAATGACTGTCAGCCTTCTCCAGCCTGCGTGATGACTCTGTAATAGGGAGCGACTGAGTGGTGCCTTCCCTTGATTGTTAGAAGTAGTGCCGTCATCTCTGCTGTAGCTGGATTTGGTTCCTACTTGGCTGGTCAGTCTTCAGATGTTCAAGGCAGGACGATTTCACACCAGACCCTGTGGAGGGTGCTGGATATACAGCATTCAAGAAGGTTGGCAGGGTCTCTGCCCTTCCCAAGCTTCCATCTGGCCCATGATTTCTGAGCTATGGCACCATTATTTGGGGCCACATCATTCTTTGTTGTGGGGATGTCCTGTGCATTGTCGGAGGTTTTGCAGCATCCCTGACCTCTACCCACTAGATGCCAGTAGCACACCTTGGTCGTGACAATAGAAAAAAAGTCTGTGGACATTGCCAAATGTCCCCTGGGCGGAGGCGGGGGTGGGGGTAGGGGGTGGGGGGCAAAATTGCACTGGTTAAGAATTGCTGGTTTAGTCCAGTGGAATCAGAGTCCTCTTTTTGTAATTCTCATGGTGATTCTAATGGAGACCAGAACAGGCATCACTGCTCCCATCTACTGAATAAGTGTATACATTTTCTAGTTGGAGTCTTCTGGTGGGGGTGGAGGGTATTGTTTGCCTTTGGCTTTCTTTCTGCTCTAGGGATTTCTTTCCATGGTGCAGTGGTCAATAAATGTGAGGTCAAGCGCAAGGAAAAGAGAGCATTCTGCAGCCCCTCCTTCCGGACTGTTCTCTGCTGGCTCATTTGCGCAAACTTGAATATTGTTTGTTTTTAAGGTTCCACCATCTCTCTGAGTTCTTTTCTTGCAGGCATTCATCCTTGCCAAATCAAACGGTCAAAGTTCACATTCATGCCACAGGACCTGTCAGAGCTCCAAACAGGCACTTTCTCAAAGTTTTTTGCCTAAGGAACCATCTCGTGTATCACCTCTTATTGATCTATTTCACAGGTTTGAGAACCCTAGAGTCACTTCTGCAAAGAACAAAGTAAATGTCCACCAAATAATAGATGCTATATTATTATTGTCATCATAATTATCAGGATGTAGCAAGAATAAAAACATATAAATAAAAATATTTGGGTCATGAACTCTTACAGACATCATTCCATTTTAGAGAAGTTGTTTGGTACTGAGGATCCTCCGTGTGCCTTTGGGGCCAGGGAAATCAACCGTATTCCTTCAAATATCAAAGGAAATACAGGCTTTGTAGAATAATAGTTCATAGTAGCCTCACAAAGAGTTTGCCATAGTTGGTTATTCCAGGGGACACATTTGCAGGGTGACAAGTGGCACCCTCCCCAGTGTCTGATGATTAATATTTGTGCCTGGATGTTTTCTTGGAAGTACCCCAGGATTCTATTGCTAGCCTTGAGGACCTAAATAAGAGAGAATTGCTATTTCTAAAAGTCATGGAGGGAGGCTGAAGTGGGAAGATCACTTGATCCCAGGATGCAGAGGTTGCAGTAAGCCAAGATCACGCCACTGCACTCCACACTCCAGCCTGAGTGACAGAGCCAGACCCAATCTCAAAAAAAAAAAAAAAAAAAAAAAAAAAAAAAAAAAAAAAAAAAAAAAAAAAAAAAAAAAAGTCATGAAAACTTTTACCTGCGAGCTCCCCAGCTGGGAGAAATGATTTTTTTTAAGGTCATTGGAAAGCCCTTTAAACTCATTTTATGGTATCAGGAGAATTAGAGCTTTGCTGTTAAGGATTTGATGATCAAAGGCAGGCAGCCTTGACTGGCATTTATCTTTTGCTGTGCAGCTGCTTCAAGCTTTTTGATGTCCTCTTGTCACCAAATGGGCAGGATGGAAGGAAAGCACATTTCTTATGGTGAGGACCTCCCCACACACATGCCAGCAGTACAAGGGTGGGCTTGGTTAGTTCATTAATGCAATGATGCTGATTTTCCTGTTTGCTTTGGTGTTCAAAAGATGCAAGAGCTCGTAGGGCCATTAAAATGGCACGTGATCTTATGTCAAGGGGAATGGCAATGGCCTGGGACCGTGGGACTCTCTCGCCATCACTGCCATTTCAGCAGACAAATTGATTTCCAATATTCTCCTGGCCAGACTATTTCAAGATTCCCAATAAATAAATAATGAAGGAGTCTGGGATGGGGGTAGAAAGAGTCACCTACCCAGTGATTGGAGGAAACAATTGAAAAGCTTGTTTAAATATAAATCAACATTATGTAATAATAAGTGCTGATATTTGGTTGATACTTTTATCATTTTTATAATCTACAGCCTTATACACGTTACCACATAGGATTGTCATAACGCTCCTGGAAAAACATAGATAGGATCGAAGGTAGTTTCTATTAACCCCATTTAAACCCAGAGGTTAAGTAGCTTCTTTACAGTCTTAACACTCTTCACCACTAAGTGATATTGTCATTGTTTCCCTCCACGAAAGAAGGGAGCTAGCTCCCACTGTTTCTCAGTCCTTGCTATTTGCTGGGCTGGTATTAGTGCTTTACATATATTATCTTGTCGAACGCAATAAGAACTCTGTGAGGTGGGTAGTAAGTGTTCCTGTCTTATAGATATGGGAACAGTAGTGGATAAGTTAGACTGATATGCCCAAGGTCACCCAGCTAGTGAGTGACAGACAGGGATATGACCCAGCTCTGCAGACTCAGGAGCTTCCGTTCAGTCCAGTCTACTTTGCACTGCTGTGATGGCTAAGTCCTAGACAGTGATGTCTTTGAAGACAAAGACTGCCTAACTCCCTCTGCTTCCTCAGTGCCTAGCACAGGCCCTGGTACAGAATAGGCCCTATTGGGGCTGAAGGATGGAAGAAGGGAGAGAGGGAGAGAATAAGAGATAAAAGAAGGAAGGAGAGGAGAGAGAATGAGATGGAGGCCCAAAGAGAAGAAAAAAGAGGGAGTAAAAGAAAAGGAAGAAAAGAGGCACGGAGAGAAGAGGAAGGGAAGGCAGGTGGTCTGCTTTAGCTATTTCTACTTACCACCTCAGATGAAACAAGAAAGAAGTCTGTGTTGATGTTGTCACCATTTATTGTTATTTTCCTAATGTACTACCTATAACATTGTGTTCTACACCTCCACCACTTTTTTTTAGTGCTTGGAATAGTCAGGTCCTGGTAGGAAAAGATGGATTTAGGGTCTGCTTAAAAAGGCATAGGTGCATTCTGGCCTTGGCTGGGGCTCTTACCACCTCCAGGGCAGAAGGTAGACGTGGAGCAGTGACTCCTGGAATCACGGAGGGTGCTGTGGCTGTGGATGGTGGGAGCTGCAGCCCCAGTGGAGGAACATAGCTACTGACTAGCTGTTGCAAAAGGCAGCCGGGGACTAATTTACTTACCCAAACACCTCCTCTCTGATTTTGAATCCCCTATTGGTGCCCTTCAGTGGTCAAACCCAACAGCAAGCTGGAAGACAAGGGTATCCTTGATTCAGAAACATCAGTCTCCCAGGGAAAGATGCTCTATGGACTTGGAGGGGCAACAAGACTCTGGCTCTGAGTTAGGAGACAGACACTGGGGAAGATATTTAACGTGAACAGCAGGGGGCACCAAACAAGAGTGGCACTGACCAATCAGAGCAGTGCCAGCCATAATAACCCACAGTTCTTGTACCTTTGTAAGACTTAGGGCCGGGCGGGGTGGCTCACACCTGTAATCCCAGCGCTTTGGGAGGCCGAGGCGGGTAGATCACGAAGTCAGGCGTTTGAGACCAGCCTGACCAACATGGTGAAACCCCGTCTCTACTAAAAATACAAAAATTAGCTGGGTGTGGTGGTGCACCTCTGTAACCCTAGCTAGTCGGGAGGCTGAGGCAGGAGAACTGCTTGAATCCGGGAGGCAGAGGTTGCAGTGAGCCGAGATCGCATCACTGCACTCCAGCCTGGGCGACAGAGCAAGACTCCGTCTCAAAATTAAAAAAAGCAAAACAAAAAAAAAACTTAAGTCTTACACTGGTCTGCACTGAATGTGGGGCCTTAGAAAAGATATCTACAAACAAAAGATACCTATATGTCTCCAGGGGGATCGGCAGGAATGTACACACAGTTTCTCTAGTTCAGCCACACCAGCCATGCATGGCTCAGCTAGGGCAAACCCAAGTCCCTGCCAGCCAGAGACTATGACCCATGGCTTAGACATACAGGTTCCAAAAAATGATGGGGAAATGCCCTTTACCAAAGGCCAATATCTAACTTCTTTTCTAACTTGCGAAAATTCTGGAGCATTGGCAATGCCCACCCGTCCAACTCACTCCCCTCACACGTGAGAATTTTCTAAACTATTTTGACAGATGAAATTGCAGATAATTAGCTTGGCTCTGCCAACTTGAAATTACTGGGGATGATTTCTGTGGCTGTGTACTTGAGTTTCTGGAAGATAATCTAAAATTGAGAAGCAGGCCAGTGTTATCCTCATCTTACCCCTCCATCACGTCATTACAAGTGTGGAAGAAAACTCTGGGCTGGTCATAAACATCTATGATAAATGCAGGGGAATAAGCCACTCAATTTAAGCCATGCAGCCTGAATCTGTTTTTAGCTGTGAGATTGAAAAAGTCCTGTCACCTAAATGCCTTTTCTCTAACGTCAGCCTTCTTTTAGACAGATTCCATTTTCTCTGCTCTGAGTTCTTTTTTTTTTTTTACTTAGAACAAGATTGGCATCTGAAAAATAAAGTAAGAGCTATAGAAAGTTTACGTCTCCATCTGTATTCCTACCTACTTCTCCTTCAGTGATTTCCATGACATTGGATTTTGAAGGTTTAGTTCTCCCACTTTTCTAGAGGCTACAGTCAACGTATCTTTGTAAGACTCAAGTAGATGGATTGCAGTAATGGCCCCACTTCCCCTCTCTCTGGAGCTAGTCTTTAGCATGTGACTTTAGAGTTCCTCCCATAGAGGTGATATATATTTTCTCTCCCTGTGTGTCTTATTCATCTCAGGCTGCCAGAACAAAATACTACAAACTGAGTGGCTTAAACAATGGGAGTTTCTCACAGTTCTGGAGACTGAAGTCCAAGGTCAGGGCACCAATATAGTCAAATTCTGAAGTTCCTCTTCCTGCCTTGTAGGCGGCCTCCTCCTCATTGTGTCCTCATATGGTAGAGAGAGAGAGAATTTTGTCTCTTCTTTTTCATGTAAGGACACTATTAGCATCATGGGAGTTTCACCCCCATTTACCCCCATTTCACTCCCTTTTCACCCCACTTCCAAACATGACATTAAGTTTTAGGGATTCAATATGTACATTTTGAAGGACACAAACAGTTCAGAACATCATACAACTCACTCTAACCAATAGAATAAGGCAGAAGCGCTGGGCACGGTGGCTCTCGCCTGTAATCCCAGCACTTTAGGAGGCTGAGGTGGGCGGATCACCTGAGGTCAGGAGTTTGAGACCAGCCTGGCCAACATGGTGAAACCCCATCTCTACTAAAAATACAAAAAAAATTAGCTGGGCTTGGTGGCGGGTGCCTGTAATCCCAGCTACTTGGGAGGCTGAGGCAAAAGAATCCCTTGAATCTGGGAGGCAGAGGTTACGATGAACCGAGATCGCACCATTGCACTCCAGCCTGGGCAACAAGAATGAAGCTCCATCTCTATTTATTTAAATGAATAAATAAATAAGGCAGAAGCAAGGATGTGCCAGTTCTGAGATAAGGCTTCAAGAGTCCTTGCCTGATTGCTCCTATGTTGCAGGAAAGGAGGAGGATAAGAGATAATACAGAGCCAAACTGCCCCAGTTAAGGTGGCCTAGCCCTTTCCAGAACAAAGTTCCTGGTTGACCCATAGATGCACCCGTGAGTCTAGCCAAGATCTATCAAGCCCGGTCTATATCTGCTCGCTCCCTAGCCTACTAAAATGCATGAGTTATAGTAATATATAAAACTAATATAGTCATGAGTTAAATGATTCTGGTTTTATGCTGCTGAGTTTTGAGGTAGTTGGTTGTGCAACAATAGCTAACTGATAAAGTATGGCTACTGAATAGTCATTATTATTTATATATTTTCCTACAAAGGAAGTTAGATGTAGTGATTAAAAGTGTGGAGTAGATCAGGTCTTCTTGAATTTGAATCCTGGCTCCGCCACTTACTATTTGTGATTTTGGGCAAGGCACCTCAATTTCCTTATCTGTACAAATGAATGTAACAACAGTATCACATAGGGAAATTGTCAGGATCAAATGGGTTAATGCATGTAATGCACCTGAAACAGTTCCTGGTACAGAGCAAGGACTATAGAAGTGTTTGCTGTTATCCCTTTTAAAGGGCTTGAGACTTGTCAAGAGCAGGTTGCAGGTGAGGTTTGTTGATGCCCAGGTAGCGTCAGCTCCACTGCTCAATAACAGGTTCTGAGCTCGGGTCTTCAGCACAAGATGAGCTCACTTTCCCCAGGAGAGAAAATGTAATCAAGACTGCTTTAGAATTCTCTGAGATGACTCTTTTATGTCTTCTCTGAGAAATAAGCATTAGCGTGTTAAAGGCATTATGCTTTTTCCCCCACATGGAACTGACGGGAGAGAGAACAGCTCTCAACAACCCAGAAGGTTCCAGACCACGTGGTCAAGCACTCTGAAGGGTGCAGACCCTTTTGTGTTTCCTCCTTTTCCTCCCCACATCCAGGCACTCGGTGTTCTCATGCTGTGACTTTCGGATTACTCGGGGTTTTGTCTTTCCGGAAGTGCTGGGGCTGCCACAACTGTCACCGATCCCCTGAATCTCCCCATTCCCCCTCCACTCAGGGCACTTGCCATCCCTGGACAAAGAGTTTTTGGAGGGGGGCATTTTCTTTGTTTTGAGACAGAGTCTTGCTCTGTCACCCAGGCTAGAGTGCACAATCATGGCTCACTACAGCCTCGATCTCCTGAGCTCAAGCGATCCTCCCACCTTAGCCTCCGGCCACGCCTGGCTAGTTTTGTTGTTTTTGTTTTTGTATTTTTTAGTGGAGACGAGGTCTCACTATGTTGCGCAGGCTGGTCTCAAACTCCTGAGGTCAAGTGATCCTCCCGCCTCAGCCTTCCAGAGTGCTAGGATTATAAGCATGGGTCACCGCACTCAACCCAAGGATGTTTTGATAACAGCTAATTTGTTAATAAATTACTGCTCCTAAATAACCTATTTGCTGCTTACCAACTACATGTCTTAGGTAGTGTTCTATCAAGAAAAAGTGAGTTTAGTGATGGAAAGTCTAAGTACCTTGATGGTCATTAGTAAAGGTTATTTAAGGGTAAAAAAAAAACATCTAGGACTTTCTCAGTAACAGACAAGCAGCCAGCTACCCATCAGGCCCAATCCCAAGCTTTGAGATGGACTCACGAGTCACCCAGGGGGGTGTCCTGGGTTCAGTCACGCAACCATCTCAGAACTCTTTGTCCTGGGTCACAGCTGGAGACATCCACGTTGCTAAGGGGTGGTGACCTGTGTGCCCCTCTTTTTTACACCTTGGAATCTTCCCATGTTCTGCTCTGAGATCAAAACCCCAACCTGTGGTCCAAAGCTGTCGTGCTCCACACCATCTCAAAGGAAGGCTTCCCCGAGGCTCTCCTCCTCAATTACCTCTTCCTCCTCTTCCCTCCCCATACCCTTTTGCTAGTGACTCTCTCCTGTTTCCAACTGGACCATGAGCTCCTTGAAGATGGTATTTACACCCTGTTCATCTCATCATTTCCCACATGACTTAGCAGAGTGACTTTTGTGTATCAGGCTCTCAGTAAGTAATTGGTGAATTAAAATAAAAAAAGAAGGAATGATTTCACAGTCATTTCATCCAGTCAGGGGCTAATGCCCACACTCCTACCCAAGTATGTAATGATCCCCAAGCCCAGTGATCTCGAAGCTCTGGTGACTACTGTAAATACTGAACCACTTCTGCTATCCTCCAGGGATGCCCGGGACAGGGACAGAATGTTTAGGGAGCTCCATTTGTTCACATGTCTTTCTTTGATGCCAGCTCAGGCAGTATTTGTCCTGAGAGAATCACAAAGGAAGACATCTCAACATCTCTAAGAGCAATGTGAGAACAACCTGGCCAGGAGAAGTGCCATCGTCATGAATTTAAAGCTTTATGGCACTTCTTGCATTTTTCAGCTCTCATAAATCATAAAATTGTAGGGCTAGACAGACACTTGGAAATCATCCTGTCCAGTCTGTCCATGAAAATATGCATTCCTTGGGAGGTGCTTTCTCTCACAACTCATTCATTCTGCAGATGTGTGGTTCAAGGTCACATCACTGGTAGCAGATCTGGGATCAGAACCCAGCACTCCAGGCCCTACCCAGCGTCCACTCAGCAGCCCACGCTGAGCTGACCTGGCAAGGAAAGAATGGGTTACTGTCTCCAGGCTAGGCCATGGACTGCAACAGGTGCTGTAATTACTTGTCTTTAGAGTAATAAGCCTGTGTAATAAGTATGTAATGTGGAAGCTTTATTCAGCCCATTAACCCTCAATAAACATTGTTGCCTAGCTGTACTCTTCCAGGCCCGGCCCCTGCTGCATTGCCCATCACTTGGGAGCCTAAGTAACAGCACTTCTTGTAGAAGAACAAGGCCCTGCCAGATGTGACTAGATCACGGGAATTAGAATTGAACACTGGTTAAAAATACAAGTAGTTTTTCATGACATTCCTATCTGCAGTGTGTGTGTCTGAGTGTGTGTGTGTGTGTGTGTGCAAGCGTGTGTTTGAAATGTGATGAACAATGATGTCATATAGATATTCATAGGACAAATGTGTGCTGGACATCTACTAAGAGAAAGGCCTTGTGCTAGGAATTCTGTTTCAAAAACAAAGAAGCATAAATGCTGCAAGCATGGTGTGAACACAGTGGTCTGAGGCTGCCAAGGAGAGAACACAATGGGTTTTCAAAGGGGATAAGGAGGGGGCAGAAGAGGAATCAAATAAGCCTTCAAGGAAGTGATGACATTTGAGTGATTTTTAATTCCCAGACACCTGAAAATCTATAAAATCAGAAATGGTGAGAATATTCCAAGTAGAAAAGATAGCTTGAACCCAGAAGATGTTAAGGTCGAGTTTTAGCAAAGCTTGAAAAATAGCAGATAATAACTGTTCTTATACATATAATTTAGGAGAAGCACAAAAGAGAGAAGAAGACTAGTTTTAGGAAACGGCTGATAGAAGGATTATATCATTCCAGGTAAATCTCATGTGTTGAACACAGATGGAAAAATTCTAAATAAGAACAAACTAATCCAACAGGATATTAAAATAACTACATTGTCTCTAATGAGCCTTACCTAAGGAATGCAAGGATAGTATGAAGTTTTAAAATCTATCAGTATAGGTCTAGCGCAGTGGCCCATGCCTGTAATCCCAGCACTTTGGGTAGCCAAGGCAGGTGGATCACTTGAACCCAGGAGTTCAAGACCAGCCTGGACAATACGGTGAAACCCCATCTCTACCAAAAATACAAAAATTAGCCAGTCTCACAATGTGGTCTCAAAATAACTAAATAAACAAAAAAAATGAAAATTTAAAAATAAATCTATCAATGTAATTCATTTATTATAGGAAAAATAATATGATTAGTTCAGTAGGTACAGAATCAATCATTAGTAAGCTTCCACACTTATTTATAATTTAAAAAATAAAACCAACAACCTCTTATCAAACTAGAAATGGGGAAAACAATGCTGCTGGAACCTAAAAACAAACGTCATACTGAGAGTGAAATAGGAAAGTCTTTCCAGTAAAGTTCAAAAAGAGGTAAGAATGCCTGCTATCACAGCTGTTATCCAATATTACATTTGAATTGTTTTGTTAATATAATACAAGAAACAGAAATAGGCATAAGAAGTCAAAAAGGCAAACAACAATTTTAGTATTTTCAAAAGTCATGACAGTCTATGTAAAAAAACAAAACAAAACAAGGAGAACAACATATAAATTTTAGAACTAAAAAAAAGCATTCAAAAGTCCAATGACTTTTAGTTCTAAAATTTTAAACACAAAATTTAGCATTCTAAACGCAAACCTCACATTTTAAAAAATTTGTAAGTATCTACTAGGACAAAAGAAAAAAAAAAAAAAAAAAATCTTAGACTTACTACTGGAAAAGCCTGTTCCTAGTAGCAACAAATTTACTGAAAGGAATATTAATAATTGCTAAACACTCATTGAGTTCTGTCCCAGTGTTCCAAGCATTCTACCTTGTTCATTCTCATGGCAAGTTTAATGATTCTAAGCTATCGAAAAGATAAATCTACTTAACAAAAGCCTCGCAAGAACTTTACGGACAAAATTATCAAGTGTTATTAAAGAGCACAAAGGACTCAAGCAAATGGAAATATATATCATGTTGTTTCATGGGAAAACTGAACATCTAAATGTCATAAATATAAAATATCCCCAAGTTCATTTATAAATTTCAAGATGTTATAATCAAAGTCCTGACAAAATATTTTTAAATGAAACTAGACAAACTGACTCTGAAAATCACACAGAAGAGTAAACTTCAAAGAGTTGCTGAATAAGTTGTGAAAAAGAACAAAAAAGAAGAACTTACTCTATCAGTTACCAACACAAATCCTATCATCATGAAAACTATGATATTGGTGCAGAAATAGGTTAATAGATCAATGAAGGAGAATAAAAATCTCACAGACCCAAATGGATATAGAAACCTTTTTTCTTTTGAGCCAGACTCTCTCTCTGTTTCCCAGGCTGGAGTGCAGTGGCACAATCTTGGCTCATTGCAATCTCTGCCTCCTGGGTTGAAGTGATTCTCATGCCTCAGACTTCCAAGTAACTGAAATTACAGGTGCATGCCACCACACCTGGCTAATTTTTGTATTTCTAGTAGAGACGAAGTTTCACCATGTTAGCCAGGCTGGTCTTGAACTCCTGGCCTCAAGTGATCCAACCACCTTGGCCTCCCAAAGTGCTGGGATTATAGGCATGAACCACCACACCCAGCCTGCATATAGAAACTTAATCCATGATAGAGGTGATGTTGCAGATAAATAGAAAAAATATAAACCATCAAATACCTTTATAAATGGTGCTGAGAGAATTAGCTTTGTATATAAGAAAAAAATGAAACTACATCCTTACTTCACACCATACTCAAAAATAAAGCAGATGGATCAAAACCTCAAAACCTAGATGCAAAACATCTGTTAGAAGAAAATGTCTTTGAAGCTTCAGGCTCAGGCAAGAGTTCTTAGTAAAAATCCCTCTACTCCCCACACCAAAAAAAAAATTCAGCAAATGAAACATTAATATTTGGTTCATTTCAATTTTATAAGCCTTTTGTGAACAAAAGTGAAAGACAAACCACAGACTCAAAGTAGATATTTGCAACATATAACTGAATTAATATCTAGAATATATAAAGAATTTTCAACATCGATAAGAAAAGGACAAAGAACCAACTTCAAAGAAACCACACAAACAAAATCAAAATAGAGAAATGACAGAAAAGAAATATGAAATGGCCAGTCTAGTACACATGGGAGGAGAGCCTCAATCTCACTCACAGTCTGGAACTGCAACTAGTAATAATGAGATACCATTTCACAGCATCTGTGGAGGAAAGTTTACAATCTGACAATATCAAGTGTTGGTGAAAGGTGCATATGCTGCTGCTGGAAAAGTACTGAAGCGGCATCATTTGCCTGGGGTAATACCCAACATTCATTGCCTCATACCAAGGAAATCAAGGATGCAGACACACCAGAGTGAGGTTAAGAGTGGAAGTTTAATAGGCAAAAGAAAAAGAAGAGCTCTCTGCACAGAGAGAGGTCCCAGAGAAAATGGGTTGCCCCTTCTGCAGTGAAATGCAGAAGGTTTTATAGATGAACTTGAGGGGGTAGTGTCTGATTGACATAGGGCACAAAAGATTGATAGGACCAGGTGTGCCACTTGCGTAGCATGCAAAGAACTGGTTATGACTAGATGTGCCATTTGCATAGCACAGGAAGAGGCTAGTCGCCCCACCCTAATCCTTTATTACGCACACGGATTATCTACCTAGTTGGCGCTGTATTGCCTGCTTTTTTTTACTGTACCCGTGGTAACAAAGAAAAGGGAAGATGGAGCCTCCATGCTGAACATGCCTGAACCTCAGGTAGCCCTTTCCTGTTGGCACAGCTGCCGGCATTCACCCGTGCGAGCTTCCAGCTTGCTTATCTATGTCTGCAGTTCGATTTTTCAGGCTGCTCTTTGTTAGAAAAGAAATGATTTGAGGGCTGTTTTTTGTTAAGAGGGAAATTCCACAGGGGACTCTGTTGCCCTTACTATCTGCCTAAATAATTTCTTTCTGTCTCTCGTATCAGTATGCTGGAACAACAAGCTACCTGGCAGTGTCTAGTTCAACAACAACAACAAAAAATGCATGCACTAGAATCCAGCAATTCCATTTCCTGAAACAAGTTCTCCCTCGTGTGCCTAAGGAGACATGCATGAAGATGTTCATTGCAGCACTGTTTACTCTGGGAAAGAAAATAAAAACTTAGAAATAATTAAAATGTCTGTAAATAGGAGAAAAGATCAATGGGCCCTATTCATGAGATGCATCACTTAACCCAGTTAAGAGGGTGAAATACTGAAAATTCTCAAAAATGTAATAGTGAATGATAAGAACAACAGAAACTAATTGTAGAATGAAACATATGTATGCAAACACAAACATATTGTCATTGACATATAGGTATTGCAAAAGAATAAGAAAGATCCACTTAAAGGACACTCAATATATTCCTTAAGAAGGAATGCTCTGTGACACCTGGCATTCTGTCACATCATCGTAAAGATGAGTGTGGAGGAAGAGCTAATGTTCACCGTCCCTGCTGGGAGAGCCTCTCCTGGAATCCTATGCCTTTGTGCATTCTTTGTGTTTTCTACATTGCATTAAGGCAGCTAAGAAACATCTTGCCTTTGTGTGTGGTGGGGGGTGGAGGGATAGCAGTGTGTGTGAATAAACCCACCTCCTGAATACATATACAAAATGCTTTCAACTCAGAACTTTGCATACCACTGCTCAGAGCAGACCAAGGCTATGTGTTGTCATAACAACAAACTCAACAATTTGAAATGCAGATTCTTTCTCTTTTGCTCTGCTGGAAATTGGTGAGGAATGCAAGATACTTTGTATTGGGTATCAGCCTGTTTGAGTTCAAATGTGATATTAGAATTGGTTGTTTGCCCAGTGGGGAAGAAAATGTATGATTTATAAAGCACTGAAACCAAGAAATCATATAGATTTTCAGGAAAGCCTGTCCATTCAGATTATAAAGTTTTGACACTTAAGATCCACTTTGAGTCTTGGCAGTCCTGTAAGAGTAGTTTTGTGTTGTGTTGGAGAGGAAGCGGGCGAGGCAATGGGATAAACACTCTGGTTCTAGAGTCCAAAGACCTGCTTCAGCGCTTCCTAGCTGTGTGTCATTTGGGCAAGTTACTTACCATATTAATTAGCATCTTCCAGTAAAACAGACCTAATAAAATGTGTGTGTGTGTGTGTGTGTGTGTGTGTGTGTGTGTGTTTATACAGAGTCAGAGAGAGAGATTTATTATAAGGAATTGGCACTCACAAGATTATGGAGGCTTACAAGTTCCAAGGATCTTCAGGGTGAGTTGACAAGCTGGAGGCCCCAGAAAGCCCATGGTGTAATTCCAGTTCAAACAGCAGCCAGTTCAAGACCCAGGAAGAGCTGATGTTTCCGTGTGAAAGCAGTCAGGCAGGAGGCATTTTCTCTTATTTGGGGGAGGGTCAACCTTTTTGTTCTATCCAGGCCTCCAAGGAATTGGATGAGGCCTGCCCACATTAGGGAGGGCAGTGTGCTATCCACAGTCTACTGATTTAAATGTCAATCTCAGATGGTTAGTGGGTGCACAAAATGAGAAGAGATGAATGAGACCTACTATTTGATAGCACACAATAGGGTGACTATAGTCAATAACAACTTCATTGTACATTTTGAAATAATGTGAAGAATATAATTGGATTGTTTGTAACTCAAAGGATAAATGCTTGATGGGATGGATACCCCATTCTCCACAGTGTACTTTTTTCACATTGCACACCTGTCTTAAAACATCTCAGGTACCCCATAAATATATACACCTACAATGTACTCACAAATTTGTTTTTAATAATTTTAAAAAATAAAAATAAAAATTACATTTAGGAGACTGTCAATCAACAAGTGGATAAAGAAACTGTGATATATAGGCATACTACTCAGCCATAAAAAGGAATGAGTTAATGGCATTCGCAGCAACATGGATGGGATTGGAGAGTATTCTTCTAAGTGAAATAACCCAGGAATGGAAAACCAAACATCCAAAAACCAAATGTTCTCACTCGTAAGTGGAAGCTAAGCTATGAGGATGCAAAGGCATAAGAATGACACAATGGACTTTGGGGACTCGAGGGGAAAGGATGGGAGGGGGGTGAGGGATAATAGACTACAAATTGGGTTCAGTGTATACTGCTTGGATGATGGGTGCACCAAAATCTCACAAAGCACCACTAAAGAACATACTCATGTAACCAAATACCACCTGTTCCCCCAAAACCTATGGAAATTAAAAAATTAAAATAAATAAATAAATAAATAAATAAATAAATAAATAGGTGTTCATCTCATCCTAAAACACTTTCTCAGAAACAGCTAGAATAATATTTGACCAAATATCTGGATGCCCTGTGGCCCAGTCAAGTTGACACATACAATTAACCATCACACTCACGCTCTCTCTGCATCTTGGTTTTCTCAATTATAAAAGACAGCTAATAATAGTAGATAGCTCATAGGCCTGAAGTGAGGAATAAACAAGCTGCTGCACATAAAGTGCAAACAGAAGAGCTGAGACTTAGCAGGCACTCGATAGCTGTGTACCAAATGAATTTCTAGTTTTGCAGGTCATCTATGAGGATCCCCAAAATAGATCGCTTAGTTCGCTTGTTTTTATGCTTTATAAAAATGATAGCTAAAGAGACTTGCTTTGTTCACTCAGCATTATACTAGCAACATTTGTATTCAGATGCTACTGAGAGTATTCATTCCATCGATGGACATTTGGGTCGTTCCTCGTTTTTCCATTTTTCAACAAGGCTCCTGTGAACCCTCTTGTCCATGGCAGTGAGGGCTCGCCTCTGGGATTTTCTCTAGGACCTGGAGGGGAATTGCTGGGTCGTAGGATAGACAAGTATTTAATTTAACAAGATCAAGCTAAATTATGTCCCAAAGTGCTCAGTTCGTTGAATGAGAAAATAGTGATCAGATATTGTTCTGCTGGTCATTAAAAGAAGTCCTTATAAAGATTATCCAACAGGCAAAATAATCTTGTGATGTTACATTGGGGGAACAAAGGGGATATAAAGTTCAGTGTGATTGTAGCTCCATAGAAAAGAAGGGGGAGGCAAAGCAATATAATATCAGAGTTGCAAGAGAAGGTGTGAACAGGGTATAAAATCAGACGGATCTGAGGTAAGCCTCCACCTGTCCTCAACCTGCCTGTGAGACCTTGAGCCAGTTTCCTGACCTCTCTACACTCGTGTGATGTTATTTTAAAATGAGAATAATCACACCTAGCTTAGAGTGTTGTATGAACTGTTACCATGCATATAGTAAGTTCTCAACTAAATGATGGACAAAACACAAACAAAACCACGTGGTTTTTTTTTTTAAAAAAAAAAACAGACAAAGATGCACTTGAATGATTCCTGAGGCTTATGGTAGGTCTTAAGTTAGGAGTGGTTTAGTTTTTCTACTTTTAGAGCTCCTGGAAAGTGCTTATGTTGCTTTCAAAATGGGAACATTAATTTGTTTTTTAGACATTTCGTTATTTGCTACTTTATGCAGGTTCCTGACGCTACTTTTATTTACTCACACACCTCTCAATTCAATTTATCGCATCTGTGGGGAGCTGGGCAAAGTGACTGACTTTAGTTAAAACAGGCAGCAGGTACCTGATTCATCAGGGGGCTGCCCCTCAGGTCAAGTTTTGCACAAGGTGAGAATGATCCCCAGTTAGGACCTATTAAGGTGAGAAATCTCTTGGTTTGGTCATAATTAAAAGTCCTCTCAGCCGGGCGCTGTGGCTCACGCCTGTAATCCCAGCACTTTGGGAGGCCGAGGTGGGTGGATCACGATGTCAGGAGATGGAGACCATCCTGGCGAACATGGTGAAACCCCATCTCTACTGAAAATACAAAAAAATTAGCTGGGCGTGGTGGCGGCGTCTGTAGTCCCAGCTACTCGGGAGGTTGAGGCAGGAGAATGGCGTTAACCCGGGAGGCAGCGGAGCTTGCAGTGAGCGGAGATCGCACCACTGCACTCCAGCCTGGGCGACAGAGCCAGACTCCGTCTCAAAAAAGAAAAGTCCTCTCTGCAAATGCTTACATTTGCTCATTTTTGCTGAGGTCTGGATTTTCTGAATATTCGAGTTTATGCATGAGAAGGAGGAAAGAATTTAGGCCCATGAGCCAAGGGGAATGTATCTTTCAGGTTTTTAGAACATTACAGCCTTATTGCAAGTCTGTTGTGGGCATAGAGGGAGTCTCTCGAGCATCTGCAGCTTTGATGCATTCCTTCATTCTTCTAGTGAATACTGTCTAGCACTGTAGATCCCATAGATCCAAACGCAGGAAAGCCAGATGTATTAGTCAGCTCAGGCTGCTATAACTAAAGCCACGGGCTGGATGGTTTAAACAACAGACATTTATTTTCTCACTGTTCTCAAGGATGGAAGTCTGAGATCAGGGAGCCAGCCTGGTCAGGTTCTGGTGAGAGCCATCTCCCAGGTTCCATCATCTCACTGTGTCCTCATACAACAGAGAAAGAGAACAAGTCCTCTGGCTCACCTTATAAGGATACGAATCCTGTCAGATCAAGGCCTCACCTGTATGAACTTAATTACTTCCTTAGAGGCCAAATATGATCACGTTGGGAGTTGGAGCATCAACATATGAATTTGGGGGGAGAAAGAACACAATTCAGGCCGTAGCACCAGAGAAGGTCCCTGCATCATCCATTCTAGAGGGCATGACAAACCACGAACAAGTACACAAATAAATAATCCAGGAAAATATGGATCATGATCAATTCCATGAAGGAAATGAAGAGGATGGGATAGAGAATAATTGGGGGGGGGA
>NW_016819821.1:716945-721727 GCF_001698545.2 Rhinopithecus bieti | reverse complement strand
GGGGGTTGTTTTATGGAGATGGGGTCAGGAAGGATCTTGCAGCGGATATTTGAGACCAGAGGATGGACAAGAGCCAACCATGGGGAAACATTCCAGGCACAGGAAGTTTTTTCAGTGCAGAGCCTTCATTCAAGAAAGACCATGGTGTGTTCTGAGAACTTTTGGAAAGACCAGCATGGCTACTGCATGGTGATTCGGAAGTCAACCCTCTTGTACAGTTACAAATGTTTGACAAATACAGTAGGCATTGTTTTAAATGCATAGATGAGCTCTCCAGAAAAAAAGTTATTCTAGGAACCAGAAACAAAACAGGAAGTGAAAAACCATCTTAACAACACAGGGATTAGAATGTTTAATGCCTGGAAAGGTACAGAGATTGATGTCTTAGACTCAAGAGCAATGAATGTATCCACATGAAGCCAGGACTCTGGGAGGGCTAATATTAACCATGCCATGAAAGGGTAGATGGAGGAAAACTGCCTACCTGCCCAGTAAGACAACAAGAATGCTTGAGTTCCTTGATGTAGATTATGTTAAAACAAAATAATTCTCTGAAAATTCATACCAAGAACTTGATCTCACATAAGCTCAAATTTATACTACCCACACTACCCCAGAAGCCCCAACTTGAAAAGGAACTCAAACACTGGTCCAAACAGTGATATCCATGGGGAATCTATAAGAAGCCAATGCAAAACAGCCTGAGAGACATATACCCTCAACCCAGGTCACACAAAATTCCCATAGATGAAGCCCTGTTGAATATGAGCCTTCAATCTCAAATTACAAATGTGCAAAGAAAAACTTCACCATGCAAAAGAGTCATAAATTACAGCAAACTGAGGGACTAGACACTCCCTTCAAAAACTCCGAATAAAAGAACTATCTGAAAGACAATATTTTCAGAATAATTATAGTCTTAAGCTAGACCATTGAAAAACAGAATGTAACAGATACTCTAAGGGGAAAAGTAGGACAGATTTTTAAAATAACAATCAAATTTCTAGATTAAAAGTCATAATTAAATCAAAATTGATGGCTTGAATAGCAGATTAATCAGATATGAAAAAACAATCAGCTGGAAGATAGATATGAGGAAATTACTCAGAATGTACTGCACGGAGTTAAAAGGAAAAAGGCATAAGAGATCAGTTCAATAGAACAGAAGATTAATTGGAAAAGTCCTATTTGTTTATTTATTTTGAGACAGGGTCTTGCTCTGTCACCAAGGCTGGAGTGCAGTGGCGTGATCTCGGCTGACTGCAACCTCTGACTACCGGGTTCAAACAATCCTCGTGCTTCAGCCTCCAGAGTAGCTGAGACTACAGGCACATGCCACGATGCCTGGCTAATTTTTGTATTTTTAGTAGAGACAGAGTTTCACCATATTGGCTAGGCTGGTCTTCAACTGATAGCCTCAAGTGATCCACCCACCTCAGCCTCCCGAAGTGCTGGGACTATAGGTGTTAGCCACCATTCCCAGCCCAATTTACTTTTAATAGGAGTTCCAGAACTACAGAATAGAGAGGATTGGGAAGAGTTGTTATGGCTGGGAATTTTCAGAATTTAGATGATGGACATGCATAGTAGGTTGAATCGTGGCCACCCAAAGACAGCAAGTTCTAATCCTTAGGACAGGTAAATGTTGCCTGATAGGAAAAAGGACCTTTGCAGGTGTGAAACAGTTAACGATCTTGAGAAGGAATTCATATCCTGGATTACCCAGTCAGGACCTGAATACAATCAGAAGTGTCCTTATGAGAGGGAAGCACGGGAGATTTCATACAGACACATACAGAGGAAAAGGGCAATGTGAAGGAGAACCCTGGAGAGATTTGAAGATGCTGGCCTTGGAGATGAGAGGGGTGTGGCCCATAACCAAAATATGTCAGTGGTGGCCAGAACCCGAAAGAGGCCAGGCATGGATTCTCCTCCAGAGGGAGCATGGCTCTGCCAACACCTTGATATTGACCCCAGGACGCTGATTCTGGACTTCTGGCCTCCAGAATTGGAAGAGAATAAATTTCTGTCATTTAAGCCACCAAGTTCGTGGTGATTTCTTTCAGCATCCCTAGGAAATGAACATGACATATATAGATAGATTGAGAATGAACATCAAGTTACAGGAAGGATAAATAAAAATAAATCTACAACTAGGCACACTCCAGTGAAACGGGAGAATGCCAAATACAGAAAACAACCTTGAAAGCAACCAGAAAAGTACAGGGGTAATGGCCAGAATGACAGTACGTTTTTCAAAACTTTAATGTAGCCCGGAAGACAATGGATAATATTTTTAAATTGCCTACAGAAACAAATTATCATTCAAGAGTGAGGGTAAAATGAAGTCATTTTCAGGCAGGCAAGGCTGAATGTCTTTTTAAGACAGAGCCTCGCTCTGTCACCCAGGTTGGAGTGCAGTGGCGCGATCACAGCGCAGTGTAACCTCTGTCTCCTGAGTTCAAGCAGTTCCCCTGCCTCAACCTCCCAAGCAGCTAGGATTACAGGCATGCACCACCACACCCAGCTAATTTTTGTATTTTTTTAGTAGAGATGGGGATTCACCATGTTGGCCAGGCTGGTCTCCAACTCCTGACCTCAAATGATCTGCCTGCCTTGGCCTCCCAAAGTGCTGGGATTATAGGTGTGAGCCACCACGCTTGGCTGGCAAGGCTGAATTTACCATTATTAGAAGCTTGCTGAAAGAGCTGCTTCTAAAAGGTATATGCACTTCAGAAAGAAGGACATAAAACCCAGAAAGACAGTGAGGGACAGGAAGAAATATTAAGTAATGAAATGAAAAAAAGTGTGATTCAACAGAAAATCAAGCATCAAATGTGATTTGGGACTGTAAAAAAGGTGAAATGTAAATACCAAACAGTAATAACGTGTAACATAAGAAAGAAGTCTATGAGTTAAAAAGTTGTGGTGTTTGTATTGTTCAGAAGGAGAGGTACTGATTCATTTTAAATTGTATAAAGTAAAATAGACACAATTAGAGAAATTTGAAATGACAGACTGTCATTCTGGTCATTTCCCCCTGTACTTTTCTGGTTGCTTTCAAGGCCATTTTCTGTGTTTGGCATTCTCCCGTTTCACTGGAGTGTGCCCAGTTGTAGATTTATTTTTATTTATCCTTCCTGTAACTTGATGTTCATTCTCAGGGGGTCATTGGAAAGAGGAGGAAAGAGGACAAAGAAAACATGTGACAAACAGCAAGTGCAAATTAAGATTGGCAAAATAAACCTCAAAGCATCAGGGCATAAATCTAAGTATATCAAGTATCATAAAAATGTAAACAAATGAATCCCACTGTTTAAAAGACAGAAGCTTTAATGAGTAAACAAGATCTATATACTCTATGCTTTTATAAGAACAACCAAAATAAAAGTACTCAAATATGGAAGAATTAGAAGGAGAAAAAAACCCCAAACTTTCACTACTTACAGACAAAGTTATCTGCATAGAAAACTCAAAGAAATGATACACAAACTGATAAAACTGAGAACTCAGCAGTTTTGTTGAGAACAAGCTCAAGCATACAAAAATCAATTGTATGCATTAACTAAAAAAATTAGCACATGTAGTTTTAAAAGATACTATATGCACTAGCAATAAAACTTAAAGGTATCAGGAATAAACTTTGATGGAGAAATGTATGAAACTTTATTAAAATACATAAAAGAAGAAGAAAAAATCTAGAGAAAGAAAGGGCTGGGTGATAGCTCCTGTTCATTAGTGAAAAGAATCAATATTATAAAATGAAAATCCTCCCAAACCAATCTATAAAGTTAATATAATTCTTATGAATAGAATTATAATAATAGAATTTTTCATGGAAGTTATATATGCAAAAGCAAAGATGCAAAATAATTTTTAAAAAGAAAAATATGAGGAGCGGATTTTCTGCCTGGGTATCGAGATACCATGAAAGTGTAGTCAGGCCGGTTGCGGTGGCTCACGCCTGTAATCCCAGCACTTTGGGAGGCCGAGGCGGGCAGATCACGGGGTCAGGAGATCGAGACCATCCTGGCTAAGACGGTGAAACCCCGTCTCTACTAAAAACACAAAAAATTAGCTGGGCGTGGTGGTGGGCGCCTGTAGTCCCAGCTACTCAGGAGGCTGAGGCAGGAGAATGGTGTGAACCCGGGAGGCGGAGCTTGCAGTGAGCTGAGATCGGACCACTACACTCCAGCCTAGGCAACAGAGCGAGACTCCGTCTCAAAAAAAAAAAGTGTAGTCATTAAGACAGTGTGATATGGACTCATAAACAACGGACTGAAATAGGATGCTCAGATTTATTCCCATATATAGTATATAAATATATAAATATATATAAACATATATAAATATATACAATAAGTTATTTGTATTTATATATTATATATAGCATTAAATCAGCATTCTATTTTAGTTCACTGATCTATTTTCTATCATAGATTAAGTTAACATATAGGTAATATATATAATCTATGATAGAGGTGACGTCATAAATTACTGAGAAAAAAGATGGGCTGACAATAAGTAGTACTGGGATTGCCATTTTTCCATATGGAAAATAATTAAATTAGATCTTTCCCTCAATACAAAAAGAGGGAAACCTTTACAACACATTTAAGAGAAAATATAGGAGACTGTCTTTATGATCTCTTGGTAGAGAATTGCTTTTGGAAATACAAATGATAAAGAAAATATAGTAATCTGATGACATTAAAATTAAAATCATCTAGAAAACAAAAGCTGCTGCAAACAAAGTAAAATGCAAATCACAGAATGAGAGTA
>NW_016819821.1:685068-715698 GCF_001698545.2 Rhinopithecus bieti | reverse complement strand
ATACATACATACATACATACATACATACATACATACATAGAAGGAACACAAGGAGAGCTTCAGTTATATCTACAAAACTTTAATGCTATTAAGTAAGTAAAGCAATTAGACGTGTTGAAGTGTAGCAAGGTCAATGGTGGAGCTAGTGTTAGCTACGTTATTCTCATTATTTTCCTTGTCTGCCTGAAATATATCATTATAAAATGTTTTTTTAATTAGTAAAAGTAGGAAAACTAATCCAGAGGCTATTGTATTAATCCAGACAGTATGTAGATTAGGGTCACTAGGATTAGGGAAGAGGTTGAAGATGGAGAAGTGGACAGAACCATTACATATTTTGGAGGTAAAATTGAGCGTCTTGGGTAAATTTGCTGTCTCAGATATAGCAGGTATGATAAATGGGGCCACTATCCTGTCCCTGTTCTGTGGACCTTTTTGGGTGCTCCAGCTGATTTCCGACAAACGGTGTCTCATGGCTGGGCTGAGGGTTCTTCCCCAGCCCTGGACCCCCACCCACTGAATGCTGTGCTGCCCCCAGGCGGTAGAACAGATGTGCTAAGGATTGCAGCCAACTACCAGTGGCCTTGAAGAATTAGCATGTGAATACCCCAGCTCCCTCGCCTCTGAACTGGGATCATTCTGAGGCTTGTGCTGCTTTGTGCAGTGTCCTATGGGATTCAGCATCCCATGGCAGCAGGTGTAGTAGTAGTAGGTCCTTTTGCCTTCCCTTCCCTTCCCTGAGTCCCTTCCCTGACTCCCTTCCCCACTTCCCTGCCAGTATTAGCCCCACTTCCCCCCAAAGAACCACTTGTGCTTGTGTCGTTCTCTTGGATCAGCTTCTGGAAAAATGTACACTAAAGAAGCAGGCGTGCTTCCCAAGCATGCCCACCCAGCACCTCCATGATGTCACTTTCAGTCTGGCAAAGGGAGGAGGGAAAAGACAAACTCCAGGGGCTGCGGTCAAGTGAATGGGGAGGTGCCACATGCAGGAGACGGAAAATGCAACCGAGGGGCGGAGGCAAAAATGGGCTGCTGAAGAGTTTGCAGAGAAAAGACGCTGCCCTCCTGCATCATGAACTTAAGTGAAATTCCAGGGGGCAATGGGCAGCTGCAATATTTGGGCTCTGGAGCTGTACTAGCATTTGCAGTAGTGCCTCATTCAGGGATTCCCTTGACAGAATTAGGAGCTGAGCAACCCCTGATTATGTGTCACCCTATGTCTAACTCCAGGGGAGCGTCATTTATATGCATTCACATTGCAGGCATGTCTACAGAGCAGGACTTGGCGCTGATGGATTCTGTTTGGATATAAAATATTATGGAATGTCACTAGAGAGTGACTTCTTGATACAGAACCAAGTAACAGTAGAGTTTCTGCAAAGTGAGGTTTCAGCAGTAAATTAGAAAACATTTGCCTCGATAGTAATATAAAAAATGAATTGCTGGCTGGATGAAGTGCCTCACGCCTGTAATTCCAGCACTTTGAGAGGCCAAGGCAGGCGGATCACCTGAGGTCAGGTGTTCAAGACGAGCCTGGTCAACATGGTAAAACCCCATCTCTACTAAAACTACAAAAATTAGCCCGGCGTGGTGGTGGGCACCTGTAATCCCAGCTACTCAGGAGGCTGAGGCAGGAGAATTGCTTGAACCCAGGAGACGGAGGTTGCCGAGAGCCAAGATCATGCCACTGCACTCCAGCCTGGGTGACAGAGTGAGACTGTCTCAAAAAAAAGAAAAAAAAAAAGAATTGCTTAAAATTTTAATTTTATTGTATGTAAGCAAAAAGAAGAAAAAAAAAAACGGCTGGATGACGTGGTGGTGGCTCATGCTTGTAATTCCAGCACTTTGGGAGGCCAAGGCAGGAAGATCATTTGAGATCAGGAGTTTAAGACCAGCCTGGGAAACATAACGAAACCCCATTCTGCATATTTTATATATATATATACACATATGTATATGTATATATATTTTACGTATGTATATATGTATGTGTGTGTGTGTGTATATATATACACACACACACAAGTGAGCCAGTTGTAGTGGCATGTGCCTGAGGTCCCAGCTACTCAGGAGACTGAGGTGGGAGAATAGCTTGAACCTGGGAGGGAGAGGTTGCCGTGACCCAAGATTGCACCACTGCACTCCAGCCTGGGCAACAGAGCCAGACTCTGTCTCAAAATTAAAAAAAAAAAAAAACACACACACAAAAGGAACAAACAAAAAAGGAAAAGCAATAGTCCTAGGTATTTTCTGCATGTATTATTCCATTGATGAAATGACACTTCACCATTAAGCAGGGCAATTTTTAAAATGCTAAATCTGTTGCACCTGGCTACTGAGTTAACCCAATTGTTATCAACAGCAAAAGCATTCCAGTGAGGTTCTTGGCATTTCTCTGGCAGCAGATTTGGAAGGAAAGATGCTTAATTTGACTTCACCTTCACAGAAAGGTGAATAAAGAAGTCTGTAAGGAAATCACCTTCGGCTGCTCAGTCTACAATGTATTTGTCCAGTGCCATGGAGTCAATGAAACACATCAGCTCAAATGACCATCACTGAAGTGAGACTGGGATATTGGCCCCTCCCGGCTGGCTGGAGTCAAACCAGAGAAACAAGTGGCTACTGTAGGCACAGGCTGTGCAAGGAGACCCACGGAAAGAACAGCCTTGGTCTTTAGGGCCATCAGAAAAAGACTGTCATCTGAAATCAAACCACACGAAACCTATATCAGGCCAGGTGCGGTGGCTCATGCCTGTAATCCGCACTTTGGGAGGCTGAAGCTGGCAGATCCCAAGGTCAGGAGATCGAGATTATCCTGGCTAACACGGTGAAACCCCATCCCTACTAAAAATACAAAAAATTAGCTGGGCGTGGTGGCAGGCGCCTGTAGTCCCTGTTACTTAGGAGGCTGAGGCAGGAGAATAGTGTGAACCTGGGAGGCGGAGCTTGCAGTGAGCAGAGATCTCACCACTGCACTCCAGCCTGGCAACAGAGTAAGACTCTATATCAAAAAAAAAAAAAAAAAAAAAAAAAAAAAAGAAACCTACATCAAAAGATTTGCCATCTCTAGACATATCCCTCCCAGGGGATGGTCCATACAGAGTTACCAGTGGAACCAGGGCATATCCTGTGGATCCAATGGAGGCTTCTAAGAATAAGAACCATAGAAAGATCTTACTAAAGGTGGTGTTGATGAGACATTAGGAGCTCAAATTCAGGAAGATCTGAGTTCAGATTTTTGACTCCACAAATTCATAACTATATGACCCTGGCAGGTTATTTAACCTCTTTGAGTGTCAATTTCCTCCTCAGTAAAGTCTAAAGCCATGCCGGCTTGCTGTGATGAGTAAAGGAGATAATATGCATAAAGTACTTTGCACTGTGCCTGGCACATAGGAAGCACCTAGGAAACAGTGGTCACTAGTTTTATTATTACTGTCAGCATATAACCAATGGAAATAACATTCTACCTCTATGTTGTAAGTTTTCGAGTGGAAAGTGATTTTGTTCTTGGTGCAAGGAAAAGAATATTGAAAATGAAGAACTGGTCAGAATTTATCAGCATCAAGCAAGGAAAATGACTTTGCCTCTAGATAGCAAGGCTTGATTTTTAGACAATTAATCTGAGTTTTCTAGCCAAAGGGAGGGCATTTTTCAGGAGATCCAATGTCTGTCTTCTAATTGTATACTCCCAAAGCAAGTTTCTGTCTATGATCTGATCTCCCAAGTAGGGCAGGCCAAAGGACTCTCCCTAGCTCTGAAGTCAGACCTTTCTCCTACTGCAAGTCATGAAATGTGCCTCCAGAGAATCCCTCAGAGTCTTGTGAGTTTGGTTATCATGTGTCAGTCACCAGTACACTTCTGTGTGTGCAAATGAAAATCAGGCTTCTACATCTGCAGAAATGATGGCTGGATGGGGGCTTGTGGGGACCACCTCTGCACCCAGAAACTGTCCCCCTGTGAAGTCTTGTCTGTAAACTTCTAGCCTGCCATTCAGATACAGCTGTCAATAATGAGTGTTCAATAAGCACGTGGAAAAATACAAGGATGCTATATAGTTTTATTCCTATGTAAGCTGTATTGAGCATTTTCAACAGGAAAAAGTTTATCTTTTGGTAGCACCCCATCTTTGTAAAGGAAATTCTATGCCAGCATAAGCCAGGCACTGTAATAAATATACCTTACTTAGTCTTTGCAGTGACCCTGTGAGGACAGTGTTCCCGTTGTCATTTTAAAAGTAAGTAAACTGAGGCCCAGAGAAGTTCAATGACTTTCCCAAAGTCATAAAGCGCGAAAGTGAGAAAGGCCAGGTCTGAACCCTATTCTCTCTGAAGTCCATGTTCTTTCCACCCTGCCCGGCCATCCCCCATGTATCTCATTGCCTGGGAAGCCACCATCCCTCCCAGCCCATCCCCTTGTCACGGGACATGAGGACCCAAAGCCTGTGCTCTGTCCAAGCCACTCCGTGAAGCACTCGCCTCTTCCCTGGACTTACCAGAGAGTTAGGCCAGTTCCCTCTGTGTAGGGATTGGTCTTAAACAATATGCCTTAGGTCATAGCAGAGCTACTACATCAATTAAAAGGATGTAAATAGTGTGTAATCAACTTATATCAATGCTAAATAATTGTTTGCCCTCATTATTCAGGGAAGAGCTCCCAGTAAGTTTTAAAATATTTCTTGGAGTGATCGGCAGAATGGTTCTTGAATAGTAGGGGACTCCTAGCACCCCATTCAGAATTTGGTTATTGACTCGTATTATCCTTTATTCTTCTTTTGGAACGGGTTTTGTTGGGGGTGCTACGCTCTATCCTCCAACAGTAGCTGTGAAGTCTCCATCCAAGAGGGACACAAGGAAAGCCACACTGGGAGAAAACACATCCCTGGATCCCTGATTAGGGCTTGGAATGTACGTTCCCATAAAGACCCTACTAAGCACAGTTGATTGTTTTCTTAACGTTAGCATGTTAGGGAAGTGGCAAACTGTGATTCTGAGACGTTGTGGGTTCAATAAAGCATGTTTCCCAAACCAAAGCCTTAGAAACATAAGCAGATTCTATCAACAAGTTTAGAAAATTCTGGGTTAAATACTGTTGAACAAGTGTCTTTATTCAAAACTGCACAGAACCTGATTTTGAGAGTGGGCATGTGACTGCCCAAAAGGAATCTCCCAAACTCTTTTTACCACAAAATTTATCTCAGAGTTGGCCAAACTCACCTTTCAAAACCCTGACAGAGGCCTTAGCCCCCTCCCCTCCCCCGGCCTCTTTCACTTACTGCCCTGGGTCCCGAGTAAACTCTTCCCCTTGTCTGAATAACCAACTACACTGACTGCCCAATGAGCTAGTAAATGCAACAAAATAACAAATATATCCAGCAGTTCATGGGCTAATCTTCCACCAGCGATGTCAATATTTTGCAAAGTGAATTTTGTCCACCCCAGTGACTGAGATTTGGAAAGTCTGTCTTGGATATTCCTGATGCACATTGGTGAAGGTTCTGAGAAATTTCAGCAGCAAAGGAGCCTGGTCGGCCAATGTGAACCAAGAAGAAAATAGGCAAATCGCTATTTTACCTTTGTTATTTTAAACTTAAATGGAATTCTGTGTTTTGGCTTTGGTTGGTGAGTTTCCTATTTTGGGTTCTGATGAGATGTGATCTGAGTGTGCTTCAGAGAACATCCGTGGGCTTCCGTGTTTACTCAGCTCTCTGCCCTAAAAAAACTTGCTCAGCAGCCTGACGGCACAGATTAAATCCTTGTAACAAACCCAGTGGGGAAGAGCTTCCCCTTTTCCTTCAAAAGCACAGGCAAACTACGTAAAGTATGAGGCTGCCCCAGAACAAAACGCTACGCAGTGCATAAGACACTTCCAGGGTCAACCTGCACCACCCAGCCCTTCTAGATTCCCAGTCTTAAGTGATGTTCACTAAGCAGTCATCTGTATTTTATTTCTCTTATTATCTCTGCCCTTGCGCTTACTATGGAAGGACCAAAAAGAAAAGTCTTATTCTGTGGCTGGATTTGGTGCAGCTGCCCCTTGAAGGGCTGAAAACAGACAATGCTTTATATTCAAATTCAGTTATATGGTAACATCCTTGCATCCAGAAGGTATTAAATATAGAAAGCCTCATCCCTGGTAAACCTTCTATTTTGTGGTCCAGGAGGCAGGTGGGTTTCTAAGAGATGGCAGCTTATCTTTCTGGGGGCAACGTGAACATTCTTAGATCATTGTCTGGGTCTCAGGGTCTAATCCTCAAGACTTTCCTTATGGTTCTAGTAGAAGAATAATTTCCCTACGGAAGCTCATTTGATTATGTTCTTCAGCTCTATTTGACTTCTAACAAGGAAACTCAGATTGAGGCTTCTTTGCCTAAGGGCTGACTTATAGCAGCCCTTTGTCTGTCCACAGCAGTAGTTTATTAACTTTTAAGAACAATGAAAACTTCTGCTCAAATTATCACTTTTATAAACAGATAAAGAGGAAGCTAGTCTCATAGCAACTTGTTGGAAGATCCAAAGGCCCTGTCTCCTTAGCACCTGCCCCTCACAGTGCACTTCTTTAGAACCCTGGTGTTCCTTGGAACAGAATTTGAGAAACATTGTCTTGAGGACGAGGCTCTGGACTGAGAGACAGGAAGCTTGGGTTTCATCCTAGCTTGACCACAAACCCCAGGCTGAAACTGGTCAGATTTAAAAGCCTGCAGTCCCTTTATTTCCTTCTTTGTAAAATGGAGGAAAACAGCATGTACTCTATTTTTCCGGGGGTCATCACAAGGTACCAGATATACTAAAATAGCAGCATGGTGATTTTATACTTTTTATTGTGTTTTGACATCTGTTAATGTATTTTCTTGTAAAAAAATATCCCTGAAATGGCATAGGGCAAATACTAGTAAGTATGAAACTCTTTGGAGAAGATTCCAATGCTATCCAGAAACCCAGCTTTTGAAGACCTCAGCTCTGCACACACAGCGCCTGCAATAGCAGTGATAATAACACCAGGTCTAGTGGATGCCATTTATTGAGCACTTACTATGGATCAAGCACTACTGGATCCAAATCCTCTTCCCAACACATAGTCACTCTGTAACCATACCTAGTGGATTGATCGCTTTAGAATCTAATTCCTCCCTAACTTTCAGCCCATGTGGCTCAGCTGGAACTTCCCTTAAAGATCTCACTCCCAGGTGGACCAGTGACCCGGGCCTGGACATCAAAGCTTTCTCCTGGGACTTTTGCTGGAACTTTTGGGGAAGATGCAAATTCTCCTCTGAGAAGGCAGTCACTAAAGACTGTCCACATCAGCTTTGCCTATAAAGGAAAAGACTCTGACTGAGAATTAAGCCACACAGAGGGAAGTAAAGAATCCAAATACAGATGGGAGAGGCAGAGAGCTGGGCACGTAACTTGAGCCCCTGGTACACGTATGCCTTAAGCTAATCCTGGACACTTCTCTGACCCAATACAGCAAATTCCGCTTGCTTGCACTAGTTCCAGTTGAGTTTCTAACACAATCCACAGAGTCCCAACTAACATAGTGAACTTGGGCAAGTAGCTTAGCCTCTCTAAGCTTCAGCTTTCTTCTCTAGAAAATGAGAATGAGGATACACACCTCACAGATTGTCATGAAGATTAAAGGAGAACATGGTACAAAGACCACATCCAACAAATCGTAGTCTCATGATCATTACACTTCACATAAGTTGCTTCATTTAATCCTCTCTATGGCTGAGCTCAGATGAAAATTATCTTCATTTCACAGATGAGACAAACTGTGGCAGGGAGAAATTAGGCCCTTCATCTAAAGTCCACAGCAAGTAACAGGGCCAGGGTATAAGCCCAGATCTGATGCCATAGTTCAGGCACTTTTCACCAATGTACACAGCTCCCCAGCAAGCGAGTGCCCTCTCCTGCAAGACTAAGCTCACCCACACATGCACAGAGCCACCATGTACAGCTACACAGGTTGTCCACTGCACAGCCATTCACATGGACAGTGACATAAATGGCACCCTCTAGGGTTGTACAGTGCACAACTTGCCCCACATACCATCATCCTAAAAGCTACAAATGGCCACAAAAAGAACCTTGTAAGGACAGATACTAGGAAGTGATTCTAGATGTTTACATTGCAAAGAACCCATTTTCTCATCTAACCACGCTTCAACACCTTCTGCCAATTATTCCTAACTCCTACATCTTTAGCCAAAGTGTCAGGCCATTCCTATAAAAAGCTCCTAAGCTGCAATACCAGAGAAAAGAAGGGCCAGATAGATTCCCAGGCCCTCACTGCTTGCTGAGCCACTGCCAACCTGGTCTCTGGGCTGGCAAATATACTTTGGTTTAACATAAGCTATTCTAATATCATAGATAAATCATCTTATGTTCCTTGGCTTTCTCCAGCAGGGAAGAAAGTTATGCAAAGGCACATAATGAAAAACCATAAGTCACCTTAACAAAACAGAGCTCGAAGATACCTGGCCCGATGAGTTTCTGGGGCTCCCTGAAGTTGCGTTGTTCAGTGGGATGCAGAGAAGAGGTTGGGGAGGGAAGTGATTCGTGGCATCAGTGTCTTCATCAGAGGCCAACCTGAACCCAGCTGGGCAGGGGCTGGCCAAGGCAGGCCCGTGTTCTCATATTGCATTTGTAATGCCTGACTTAGGGTTAGGTCATGGGAGACAGAGCCTGCCTCTACATCTTACCAAGCCTCAGGAAGCTCCTGCCATAGCCGGGGGCATCTGGAACACTGGTTGATCTTCCCATCTCCTGAGTAAAGGCTCCAGCTGCAGCGTCCTCTTGCCACCCCAGAAGCCAGCTTACTAAGAAGAAGGTTCATTGTGAGTTCAAGAGTCACCATGAAATCTCATCCTGCAGAGTCCCAGGAAAACCACTGCCGTGCCCTCACATGTCCCATCAATAGTGCAGTAAGATAAGACTGTGACATCTACTCAGCCCTGGCAACTGGGTACACATGGGCTCTTGAATCAGACAAACTTGAACTTGAATCCCAGTCTCAACCCCACTAATTCATTCATCCGTCGACACATTCCACCAAGTGTCCATGAATGTATGAATGCTGCTCTGAGACTGCGGTCAGCTGGGCTCAGTGTTCTGCCCTGAGCCGATTGCTCCACCTGCATTATCTCACTTGGTGCCCCCAGTGGCCCTGGTGAGGGAGGCATTATTTGTCCCATTTTATAGGTAAGGAGACTGAGACTCAGAAGTTGCAGGATTTATCCCTGGTCACCTGGCTAGTGGAGGTGGGAAATGAGATTCAAGTCCAAGTTTATCTGATTCAAGAGCCCAGGGACACTCAACAAACTCATCACCATCTCCCCTGCCCATCCCCCAACTTTCTAGAACATTCTTTTATCTGGATTTGGCAGGAGGACTGCAGTTGCACTGTAAATTTGACAGTCTCTGTTCTGAACACAGTGATGACCCGGCTTACTCAGAATAAAGGCCTCACAGGGTTGCCTGGGGCCCCCCGCCTCCTCTCCTTTCCTTTCACCGTGCCTGAATCGGCTCAGCCTCATTGGCCGTTCAGCTCTTCCTCAGACACACCAAGCACCTTCCCATTTCATGGTTTTTGCATCTTCTGTATCTCTTTCTTGAATGTTCTCCCCCTCGACATGCACCTGGTTCCCATGCTGACCGCCTTCAGAGCTCAGCTCAAATGTCACCTCCTCAGAAAGGCCTGCCCTGACCACTCCCCCTACATTCGTTCTGAGACCCTTACCCTCCTTGCATTCCTGCCTCACATGTATCACCACAGGACTTACCTATATGTTTATTGTCTTCTCCGCTCAGCCCCGCTAGACTGTACACTTCATGAGGGCAGGGACTTTCTCTGGTTAATTCACAGCATATGCCCAGACTCTAGAACTCTGCCTGGTACATGGAAGTGCTCATCCAGTGTCCATGAATGAAAGAATGCTGCTGTGAGACCCCAGCTGGCCCAACTGTGGTTGCCCTACTCCATGTAACATCAGTGATACTTTGGTACCCAAAGGCCACCTTGTGGCCACACTGAGGTGATGCCTTCTGATACCCAACCTGAGACTGAGTCCTCTGTGCTTAAGCCTGCAGGGCCCAGGAGGTCAGGAGGGAGACCGGGGAACTAGAAAGCCAAATGTCTGACCCCTCCCACTCCATCCAGTGCCTCCCAAGCTAAGAAGGTCAGAGCTAGGTCAGGGGTAGGGAGTCAGCCCCTTGCCTTTTAGAATACCTGGGTTGCTTCTGATCACACCAACCCTGACTTCAGGGACTGCTGCTCTGAGCCCTCCTCTCCCTTTGTTTCCTTTAACTTTTCCCTTTCACATCCTTGGATTCTTCTGTCACTCACCCAGCAATTGTGAACAAGGTACCTGCTGTGCACCAGGCACAGAGCTAGGTACCGGAGATGCATGGTGAGCAAACAGACTTGTTGCTTCCTGTTATGGAGAAGACTGGCATTAACCCAATATCTCACAAGACCTGTAAAATCGTTAACTTTCCAGAGGACTGAGAAGGGAAGCCTCAAGGCAGAACTGACCCAGTTTTCTAATCCAGGGATCAGGAAATGCTTTCCTAAGGAAGGGACATTCAGGGTAGGACCTCAAATGTGTGTCAGTGTCCTTGAGGCTGGGGTTCATGGTGTTGGTACACCCTTCACCTCTGGCTCCCCCATTTATTGTTATATGACCACAAGCAAGTGACTTAAGCTCTCTTGGCCTCAGTTTTCTCATCTGTAAACTGGGGATAATAATATTCCTTGCCTTCTTATGTTATAACAGTGTTTAAATGAGTTAATGTACATGAAACTTTCAGAACATTGCCTAATATGGAGTAGGCATTATTGTAATTGTTTTTTGTCGAAGTTATCCTACCTCACCTATAATTTAAACACACACACACACAGTATACATGTGGACATGTATACTAAATTAAAGGTACATATGTGTATACATACGTGTACACATGTATACTGTGTGTATATATATATGGTGTATATGTGCACATGTGTTAGTATAAATACAAAGTATAGTCCATATAGAATATATGGTCACTATGAAGTGAGATTTAGAATTTAAGGAGAATGTGGTTGGTTGTGAGTTTGCTGCCCACCAAGCAAGTCCATGCTCACCACAAAGCAAAATTATACAAGTTCTTTAGTCCCCTGATTGTACTTAGTTTCTTGGTTCTCATTAATATAAATTATTACTGAAGTTTATAATGGACTACCTGTAAATGAACTCCAGACTATGTTTTTCTTAATGCTTTCCATGGCAATGACTATAGCTGAAGAGTTCCAGTATGGATTTCTTTCAAGCTGACGGTTGGCAACAGCTCTACTCAATGGTTCTATCAATGTTTGGCCAGGTTCCTTGAGCTGGAATCCATCAAATCTGAATGAGGGCCCTGGCAAGGTTATAGTCACATTCTATGTAAGTCTCACATTCTGATTTATGTCAAGTTCCTCAATGCTGTACATGGTAGCTCATCTTAATTAAAGACTGTCAGGAAGAATAAACTCATTTGGTGAGACAAAGTTAGCACATTCTCTGCTCTTAATTCCTGCACATTCCACGACTCTTTCAGGTGCTAGCTCAGGAGTTTGGGTTACTAAATGAACCCAGAGAGGCCCATGCTTTCAATCAAGGGAGTACATATGGTGATCTGGATGATTATAGGCATTCTGTAGGACATACCCTCCACATTCAAATGTACTTTTTCTCAGCAGAAACCTCAACTCTTTCTAGACAGTCTCTGCAATTTCTTGACATTTAAAAAGGTAAAGGAGGTACATAAAAAATAGATGTATTCAGTCAGCTCAAACAAGAATTTGATACAAACAATTCATTATACTGAGCTCAAACTGAACCCTACAAAGATGTTTTCTAAATTCTGAAAAGCCTTTGAATTAGAAGTATTAGTCCATTCTCATACTGCTTTGAAGAAGTACCCAAGACTGAGAAATTTATAAAGAAAAGAGGTTTAATTGACTCACAGTCCACATGGCTTGGGAAGCCTCAGGAAATTTACAATCACGGTGGAAGGTGCCTCTTCACAGAGTGGCAGGAGAGAGAATGAGAACCGAGTGAAGAGGGAAGTCCTTTATAAAACCATCAGATTTTGTGAGAACTCATTCACTATCACAAGAACAGTACGGGGGAAAGGACCCCCATGATTCAATTATCTCCACTTGGTCCCTCCCATGACACGTGGGGATTATTGGAAATACAATTCAAGATGAGATTTGGGTGAGGACACAGCCAAACCATATTGTTTTTCATATATATAGGTTTTCAGAATATATTATATGTATATAACATATATAATGTATAGGCTTTTCAGAATACATATATTATATATATTCGGGTCCAGTGAATTGGGCCAGGATAGGTTCAGAAAATATCTAAATATCTAGGTCCTTATTATTCTTTGGAATTCATAAGGCAGTTTTTCTCTCCTATCATAATTCAAGGAGGGACAGTGTCATATAGTTTTATGATCTTTCAGCCAAGCTCTAGAAAATCAGGCTTTAAGTTATAAACACACTAGAGAGAATGGTCACCTCCTAAGAAAAGCAGGGTGAAATCCCATCAGCATCTCTAAGGAATGAGGCCCCACAGGCCCTCCTGGGTCTCCAAACTTTTGTCACACAAAGGGATGCGGGCCCTATTGGCAAAAACATTCACACACCGTGGTTAAGTTCTCCCCTTTTCTCTTGTTCTGGCCAGGCAGAAAATGATCAGTCTTTGGAGTCAGTTGAACCTGGGTTCGGAATCCTGCTTGGCATTGAACTAGCTGTTGGACACTCAGCAAAACTCTTCTCTGAAGGTGTGACTTACTCATCAGTTTCAAAAGAGTTAGGACCTCTTTCCAAAGGGCTGGGAAGTGGCTTAGATGGGATGCACTATGGCAGGCACAGTCTCTGAGAAGCAGAAGGCATTCACAAAAGGGGAGCATCTTTCCCTTTCCAAAATCAGTGAACATAATAGTAATGGCAGTGCAACCATGGAAACAAATGGAAACAGCCGTTATTTGCATTTGAGGAATTACTGGGTACCCGTCTTTGGGCTTTATGTCATGTAGTAGTCACCCCAGTGACCTTTAGGGGAGATACCATCATCGTCGTTATCATCATCATCATCATCGTCATCTTCATCATCGTCAATTCCTATTGAGAAATGAGACCACCGAGGCTTGGGGAGGTGAACTGACTTCCCAGGTTCTTACAATGAACAGCAACAGGGCTGGGTGGGATACAAATCCATTTCTCTCAGAGGAAAAGCCAAATTCTTTATGATGCCCCCCATGACTCTGTCCCTGCATCTCCTGACCTCTTCCCCCATCCCTCTCCCGATCACTCACTCCAGCCACACTGGCTTGGCTGTTCCTCAAACATACCAGGCAGCCTCCAACCCCAGGGCCTTTGCAGAGGTCATTCCTTCTACCTGGAACACTTTCCCCCAAATGACCACGTGGCTTACTTCAAGAATGTGCTCAAATGTCATCTTTTCAAGGAATCTCATCATGACTTTCCTGTTTAACATTCTAATACTGTCCACCTCCACCACCTCTGCCCTGCAGCCAAAAAAAAAAACCTTTTACCTCTGCCTACTTTTTTCCTTTGTCCATATCAGCTTTTAACTTACAATAGAATTAACATATGTTTGTTGTGTGTGTGTTGAACCCTGCTAGATGAGAAGTTCCTCCAGATTCACGAATGTACCCCCAACACCTAGAACAGGATTTGACATAAAATACACACTTACTAAAGATTTATTGAAAGAACGAATTAGCCAAGGGTCTGACTCTCAGGGTCTTAACCACACCACGCTGCCCCTGGGTCCTATTGATACTGACATCTTTTATGCACGATGTGATTGTTTATCCACGCAGAAGTCCACACAACAAGTAGCTCTTTGGAATCTCTCAGTGTCCAGCATCACAATAATTAATAAGAGATGGACAGGATAACCACTATTTTTGGGGGCTTATAGCTGGGTTGAGACAACACACAAGCCAGACAGAGGATAATCACATGTTCCCTTGATGGTGGTATGGGACAGAACCTAAGTCCTGCAGGACTTACACCAGGGTGCTGAGCACAAGCAGCCCAGTTGAGAAGTGACTTCATGGAGAGGACAGGTATCGAGCTATGGCTTGAAGGCATTGCAATTGGTGGAAAGGAGGACAAAACCCATTTCTGACTGAGGAGTGCTCAGCAAAGCTCCAAAGGCTGGAATGAGCCAGAGGCTGGAAAGCTCATCCTCCCACCCTCACATCTCAGCTCTGTCGCCATAAGCTCCTTAGGGAAGACTCCTGGAACCCGTGACTTCAGACAAGCTCCACTGTTATAGACCCAGAAAATTATGTCCCTTTTCTCTGGGGAAGTTATCATGGTTTACTAATTATAAGAGTACAATAAATGCTTATTGAGTCATTGAATGAATACATTAATGAACGGGTGACCAAATGAATGTGCATATTGAAGAACAAAGTATATAATGAGAGACCAGCTCTTTATCTTTTCAAGGAATCTTATTGTGACTTTCCTATTTAACATTCTAACACCGTCCACCTCCACCACCTCTGCCCTGCAACCAAAAAAAAAAAAAAAAAAAAAAACCCTTTGGCAATAATAGTATTAATGGGGTAAATAGAAGCTATGGGCCACTTAGCATCCACCTGACATTGGCCATAGTGCTCGACAATTTCTCATTTAATCATGAGAGTGACCATTAGAAATGGGCATTTGGGGATCCATGTCACAATTGATAAAATTAGTTAATTTATCCAAGCCCAAATAGCCAATAAATGTGGAGTCAACATTTTCACTCAAGTTTTTGGCTGTTCCAAGCCCCCACTTGGAGGATAAAAGGGCCTTAAGTAGAAAAGACAAGGACAGATAATGGGGACCTGTGATGGTTAATGTTAGACGTCCACTTGCTTGGATTGAAGGATGTCTAGATAGCTGGTAAAGTATTGTTTCTGGGTGTGTCTCTGAGGGTGTTGTCAGAGGAGACTGACATTTGAGTCAGTGGACTGGGAGAGGAAGACCCACCCTCAGTGTGAGTGGGCACCATCCATTGGCTGCCAGCATTGCTAGAACAAAGCAGGCAGAAGAAGATGGAATAACCTTGCTAGCTGGGTCTTCTGGCTTTCTTCTTCTTCCTGCCTTGAATGCTTGCTTCTGCTCCTGCTGCCCTTAGATACCAGACTCCAGGGTCTTCGGCCTTTGGACTCTGGGACTTGCACCAGTGGCCTCTAGGGGCTGTCGGGCCTTTGCAACAGACTGAAGGCTGCGCTGTTGTCTTCCCTGGTTGAAGCTTTTGGACTCGGAATGAGACACTACTGGCTTGTCTCTTCCCCAGCTTGCACACAGCTTATCACAGGACTTTGTCTTGTAATCATGTGAACCAATTCTCCCTAATAAGCTTTCTTTCATATGTACCTGTGTCCTGTTGGTTCTGTCCCTCTGGAGAACCCTGACTAATACAAGAACCAAACATGGTGTGAAGAGTAAGGATCTCCCAGAATCGTGCTGAAATCAAAGACTATGTGACTTTCACAATTCTCATCCTCATTTCTGATCTTTTCCCCACAAGCCTAGCAGCAGGGAGTGATGGAGAAGCAGCTACACACCCTTTAGCTTCCCCAGGGAACAACTTTTTCTAGAAACTATTGAAAATGTGGTCGAACTGCCAGAAGTACATGAAATCGACTATGTAGATTGTGGACCATAAGTCACAGTTCAATTCTGCAACAGTGAAAAATTGTAATTTTTTTCACCAGAATGGAAAAGAAACGCTATGAGCTCTAGAATATAACTCAACAAGAAATGTCAATTTAATCACACCAGTCTTCCAGACAGGATTCAGTCCACCCAGTCTCACGAGCTTGTCTGCTCCAAGCAACACTGGCACGGTTTCTCTTTGGCAGACAGATATATGGGGTTCCCACTGATGTTTTGTACTGTCCTTTAGTTCTTGACAAATCATTGCGATTGTCTGTGGCTTCTTTCTTTTCGATAATTTTTTTTTTTATTTTACTTTAAGTTCCAGGATACATGTGCAGAATGTGCAGGTTACACAGGTATACATGTGCTATGGTGGTTTGCTGCACCTATCAACCTGTCGTCTAGGTTTTAAGCCCTGCATGCATTAGGTATTTGTCCTAATGCTCTCCCTCCCCTTTCCCCACCCCTGACCCCTAACAGGCCCCGGTGTGTATTGTTCCTCTCCCTGTGTCCATGTGTTCTCATTGTTCAGCTCCCACTTACGAGTGAGAACATGCGGTGTTTGGTTTTCTGTTCCTGTGTTAGTTTGCCGAGAATGATGGCTTCCAGCTTCATCCATGTCCCTGAAAAGGATCTTATTCTTTTTTATGGCTGCATAGTATTCCATGGTGTATATGTGTGGTTGTGGCTATGTGTGTGTGTTTGTATATGTATAGTTGTACATATCTGTGTAGGTGGTTGTGCACACACACACAAAGTATTCAGTCTCTCTGGATCTCATAACAACTCCTCCCAAAGCTCTACTTATTTATTTTTAATGCTGATATTCATGGAGGTATCATGAAATAAAATACACATGTTGTAGTGTGCAGTCCCATGAGATATGAACATGCAGACACCTGTGACGCCACTCCTGCCAGTCAAGATCCAGAGCTTTTCCCTCTTCCCAGAAAGTTCCTCATGCCCTTTCCAGCCAGCACCCGCCCCGCACAGAGACAATTGCTCTCCTGGCTTCTAGCACCATAGATTAGTTTTGCCTGTTCTAGAAATGCATTTAAAATTAATAGAATAGTGTGCAGTCTTTGGTGCCCAGTTTCTTTCGTTCAACATAATATTTTGAGATTCATCCACATTTTGTGGTTTGCTCTTACAGACTATTTGTGTTCCCCCAAAATTCATGTGTTGAAGCCCTATGTGATGGTATTAGGAGATGGGGTTTTGGAAGGGAATTAGGGTTAGAGGAAGTCATGGGGGAGGGGCTGTTGTAATGGAATTAGTGCCCTTCTAAAAAGAGACAGCAGGCCGGGCGCAGTGGCTCACGCCTGTAATCCTAGCACTTTGGGAGCCTGAGGCAGGTGGATCACCAGAGGTCAGGAGCAGCCTGGTCAACATGGCAAAACCCCATCTCTACTAAAAAATATAAAAACTTAGCCAGGTGTGGTGGTGTGTGCCTGTAATCCCAGCTACTCGGGAGGCTGAGGCAGGAGAATTGCTTGAACCCAGCAGGTGGAGGTTGCAGTGATCCAAGATGGTGCCACTGCACTCCAGCCTGGGCAACCGAGTGAGACTCTGTCTCAAAAAAACAAAAAAAAAAAGAGACAGTGAAGCATTCTCTCTCTTCCCCTGGATGTGCACATGCACCGGGGAAAGGCCACATGAGGACACAATGCGAAGGAGGCTGTGTGCAAACCAGGAAGGGGGATCTCACCAGAACCTGGCCGTACTGGCACCCTGATCTTGCATTTTCAACCTCCAGAACTGTTGGAACATAAATTGATGTTGTTTAAGCCACTGGTGCATGGTATTTTGCTGCGGCAGCCCAAATAGATGCATCCGTTGGCTCTTTTTTATTTTCATTCCATTGCATTACCGGACCCCACTAGGATCCATTTATTTATTCTCCTGTTCACAGGCCTTTGGATTATTTCCAGTTTAGGGCTATCATGAAAAAATTCCTCTTATGAGCAATCTTGCACTCTTGGTTATTCTTTCTCCGCCCCTCCCTTCTCTCCCATGCTGCCACCTCCCTTACCGGTTTAGAATTCAAGTTTGGGTTCTAATGGCCAGCAGCATCCAGCAGAGTTGTGTGGAGCCATGTTTCATGTCTCTTTGGTAGTTTAATGATGGGAATTCTCATGAAGGACAAAACTAAAACGAGGAAGGGGAAATTTACCTCGGCATTCAGGGGTAGAACTTTTCCCATGATGCATCATTTCTAGTGAATTACATACCCTTCTGCAAGGCCAGTTCTTATGCTGTGGAGTCAATTAGACACTGCAGCAGGCCCTGACTGCATCACAGTGGGTGATGGAGCTGGCTGAGAACACTGGGCCCTGGGGAGCAGGAAGCAGGACCCTTTTGGGAAACCTTAGTATGGAAAAGAGTTTTTAGGCTACAACTCCAGAAGAGAACTGGCCTCAGTACACAGAGCAGGGTGCAGCTCAGGTATGACAGGAGTGTGTGCTGGGACCCCAGCCCAGCATCCTGCCTCCAACGTGCCCCTTCTCCACGGAGCCACTCGCTCTCAGTGGCCTCCAGCCACTGTTTCCTTCAGAGGAAGTTAGTAAAAGGCACATCCTGCCATTGTTAAACCTCTTTATCCACTGTGCTGCTGACACACGTTGTCTGAGGCTCTGTGCAAAGAGGTCTCATCCTATCCTGAGACGCAGGTGTGTACGAGGCTGTCAGCCCTAGGAAGGCAGCAATCCCACCATCCTGACACCACACCTCAATGGGACAGAACCTCGCCAGGGTCTCCTTGATTAAACCCAATTCCATTCTCCTGCCAGCGCAGGCCCCTTGAGTCCTAGCCCTCTGCCCTCTCTGCCCCTCCAGTGTTGGTGGTGCTCGTGGTCTTCAGCGCTCTGATCCACTGCTTTCCTTGTTCTCCCTGCTTTCCTTGTGTCTGCCCAGGTCAGTTGAACTCCTCCATTCTAGGCCATTTCAACTCTACCCTGACTTCCCAGCTGACAGGTGCATGGTGGCCATCCTTCGGCATTTCCACTCTGGCACTCACTAATGATGAAACTGAATACCCAAGAGCTCTCCTTCAGCCACACATAGGACAACTAGAGGTGACCAGGAGTTGCCATTCTCAGGAGCCACCCTCAGCCAATGGCAAATGCAAGGAGAATAAACACCCCAGCTCCTTTGACACTAAGGGGCAGCACAGAGACATGGCTCATGCCACCTGTCCCGTTTTCCCAGCTGCCTGCAGAGATGTCCTGCTCCTTGAAGGACGCTGTATGAGCTGCCTCCCATTCCTTTTCCCTGCCTTCGCCCCCACCACTGCCTCCTGGGACCCAGTTATACCCAGACTCTGGTGTCCAGGGCTGCTTCTGGGATCATGCAGCTGACGGCAGCAGTTAAGAGCCCTGCTTAAAACTTTGACCTTCAGCAAGCTCTTTAAACCGCAGCTACCTCATCTGAGAATGGGGATGGTGACAGGGCCTAACCATATGGGTGACTCTGTATAGGACGTTACTGTGTGCTGCCACTAAGTCACTGTGCTTAACACAAATTGTGTCAATGAATCTGAGTCAAATACTGTCACAATGTCCATTTTACAGATGAAGAAAAGCAGATTGAGACCATCATGGTGAAACCCTGTGTCTACTAAAAATACAAAAATTAGCCAGACATGGTGGCAGGCACCTAAAGCCCCAGCTACTCGGGAGGCTGAGGCAGGAGAATCACTTGAACCCAGGAGGCGGATGTTGCAGTGAGTCGAGATTGTGCCACTGCACTCCAGCTTGGGCGACAAGAGCAAAAACTCCGTCTCAAAAAAAAAAAAAAAAAAAAAAAAAAAAAAAAAAAAAAAAAAAACAGAAAAGAAAAAAGAAAATGAAATGCATACACACACAGGATTAGATGACCTACCCACAGTTACTCAGGCAGGAAGTGGTTGAGTCAGAATTAAGTTAATGAGGATAATGATAATGACCATGGCAGTGCTGGTGGTGGTGGTGGAGAAGGAAGTGGCAGCTAGCAATTATTTAGGGATTTGTGCCAGGCACTGATGTGCATTTTCTTGTTTAAACCTTAAAACAATCCCAGCACTTTGAGAGGCCAAGGCGGGCAGATCACTTGAGGTCAGGAGTTCAAGACCAGCCTGGACAACATGGTAAAAGCCCGTCTCTACTAAAACTACAAAAATTAGCCAGATGTGGTGGCAGGCACCTGTAATCCCAGCTATTCGAGAAGCTGAGGCAGGAGAATCACTTGAACCCAGGAGGCAGAGGTTGCAGTGAGCTGAGATTATACCATTGCACTCCAGCCTGGGCAACAAAGCGATTCTCTGTCTCAAAAAAAGAAAAAAAAAAAAATCTTAAAACAATCCTGAGAGGTAGTTACTAGTATTATTCCCATTTTACAGAGAGGAGAATCAAGGCCCTGAGATGTTAAGTTACTTGGCTAAGGTCCAACAGCTGGTCAGTGGAGCAAAGAGGATTTCACTCAGGTCTGTCTGATTCCAACGCCTTCTTCTCAAGATACTTTGCATGCACCTCTCCAGCACACTCAGCTGATCTTAGTTCATTTTATTATCACTTTTTAAAAGTTCTATTTCCCTGCCTGACACTTCAGCTTCTTTCACCAACTACCCTGGATCTGGACCTTTTGTCCTCCAGAGGAAATAGATAAAAACTGTCTCATTCTCCTTTTGTGAAGCTGGTGCTAAAAACATTGAGGTTCCCTTGATGTGTCCCAGTTAGATCCTGCATGGAAATTCAGTGAGTCAGAGCCATGTGTTTCTTCTAGATAAAACCATGTCAGTTTGTGATCTGAGAACCACTCCCCCCATTTCTCAAAGGAACCCTGACTCCCACTCATCCCCACATCCCACAGCTGGGGGCTCCAGCTCACTGCCGTTCTCCTTAACTCCTCAGACTGGGGCATATTTACAGCAGTGAGGAGCATTTTCAGAACGCAGTCGATGAAACGCACATGTTGAAGGGCTCAGCTTCCCTTTCAAGTCCTCACTGAGGCTGGTGCGTAATTTTCAACAATCATGAAAAATGATGCTTTATGCTGGACAAAAAGAATTAGATGGTGAGACCTGCGTCTTTGTTCTCGCTCTTCCTCACCTCACCCCGGCAGTCAGAAACAACGCGCTGTAAAAATGCTTGTCCAATTTTTCCAACAGGATCAATTTGCTATACTTTTATTAAAAGAAAAAAAGGTAGGAGCCTTGTCAAACATCCTTCCTCTCCTCCCCCTTCCCCTGCCTCCACCTCTCAGAATCCGTGCCCCTGCCAGGAGCTGCAGTCACCGCAGCCTGTGGGTCGGACATGAGAAGCCAGGAGGCTCTGCATGCTGAGAGCCGTGTGCAGGTGGTGCATTGCTGGACCAGGTTTCAAAGACACGCACGGTACCTCCCCCCTGTATGTTTCTACCCTGGCTATTTAAAAGAAGTCAGAGAGGGCAGCATTTGAAGTGACAGCAACAAAAAAAAAAATGAGAAAGAAAAGGAGGAGGAGGAGAAGCTGCCATCATCCCATCCAGAGACGGGATGACATGTTCCCATTTTTTCATGTCCTCTAAAAGGTGGTGGCAGGATTTTTGCACTTCTGAAAGCAACACACCAGCTCTCATCCCAGTTTTGCCTCCCTTTTGGGTTTCCCTTTTCACTCCCCCTGCCACCAGTTAAACTACAAGAGAGGTCAAAAGTTATTTCCCTAAAGCCCCCCCCAAAAAAAAAAAAAAAATCTGAGCAACACAGCGTGCCCTGCTTCTCTGTTTCTGTTCATCCCTTTGCAGATGATCCGGATGATCTCTGAGCACAGTTCTGTGGGGTATAGGCTTACACTGAATTACTCAACACAGATATTTACCAAGTGCCCGCCAGGTGCCTGGTGCTGTTCCCAATGCTGGGGATACGTCAATGAGCAAAACAAGCTAAACAAACATCCCTGCTCTCAGGAGGCTGACTTTCTGGTGTGGGGAGAAGGGGAATCAGCAATAAGCAAGATGTATGACATGTCAGATGGGGACAAATATTAGTGGAAAAGAGAGGGCAGAACAAGGGGACAGGGAATGGGAAGATTCATGTGGAGGCAAGAGAGTAAGCCATCAGGTATCTGGGGGAAGAACATTCTAGACATCAAGACACAGGGAGCAGCTGGTGCAAAGGCCCTGGGGAAGGAGTGTGCCTGGGAAATGGCAAGGAGGCCAGAGTGTGTAAACACAAAGTGCACAGGGTATGAGCAGCAATGAGTAGGAGACCAGATGGGACAAGTGAGAGTTTTGTGCGGACCTGTCATGGAGGGCTTGGCAGCCACTGGAAGGGTTTTGGCTTCTACTCTGAGTGGAATTTTCTCCTAACCTTGTGAAATGAATGAGAAATTACCATATGAGTCAGGGAGGGGCTCATGACATGCTTCCTAAAAGTCTTCCAAGGTTCCTCGTGGCTGATAGGCTAAAGTAGAAGTTTCCAGTTTCCTCCAGTTCCTGCTGTTCCCCTATGTAAGCCCTTAGTGCTATGAAGCCTTCCACCTCTTCTAACAGGTCTTTTTCTACTTTCACTCTCTTAGCAAATTCACCCAGTCTCAGGTCGTTATTGCATCTCCGTTCTAACAACTGCCCATTGTAAATACCTAGTCCAGACTTGTCTCCTAAACTCCAGGCTCTTACAGCCAACTGTCTACTCAGTGCTCTACTGGGATATCCAATAAATACCACACACAAAAAATATCAAAAACTAAACTCGTCATTTTTCTCCACATCCAAAACCTGCCCTGCTCACAGCCCCTTCTCAGAAGATGCTGACCACAGCTTTCTAGCTGCATAGGCCTGGCCATCAACCTTCCTCCTTCTCTTGTATTTTTCCATGCTGCCTATGTGATCCATCACCAAGTTCTGTTGGCTCTGCTTTCGAAATATCAACGCACTGAGCACTTCTCACCACCTCCTCTGCTGCCCTGTTCTGAGCCACCATTAGTGATTGTTGCTTTGAAAACTACAACTGCCTCCTAACAGAGTTGGGAGTTTTTACCCACTTAGACCCCCTCCTCAATATAGAAGCCAGAATGTCTCTCCTCTGCTCAAACTCTCCATAGCTCCCCATTCCACTTGGACTAAAAACTAAAGTCTCTAAATATGCTGTTCACTTAGAACTTTATGCAGTGATAGGAATGTTCTAGATGTACACTGTCCAGTATGGTAGCCATTGGCCACACAGGGCTACTGAGCACTTAAAATGTAACTCATGTGACTAAGGAACTACATTTGAAATTTTATTTCATGTTAATTTAAATGAAAATAGTCACATGAGACAGTGGCCGCCATATTGGACAGTGCAGGCCTACAATGCCCAACATGAGTAGGTCCCTTCATAATGCCTTGATCTTTTCTTTTCTTCCCTACCTCTTATACTTACCCCACATCACCCACGCTGACCTCTCACTGTTTGTTCCTCCAAAGCACAGGCTCTAGACTCTGCTATCTGCTCCTTCTGCCCGGAGGGTTCTTCTTCAGCATGGTTAACATCTCACCTCCTTCAGTGCTTGCCTTTTCAGTTCATCCCAACCACGTCCCACCCCCATCTACTCCCAAACCCACTGATCTGGCTCTACTTTTTTCTTTCTCACTGCACCTCTCCCCCTCTAAGAGGTTACATAATCTACTTATTCATTAGGTCTATTGTTCTATTATGTCTGTTCGCTAGAACACCAGCTCCACCAAGGTGAAGATCTTTATCTGTCTAGTTCACTGCATGTCCCCAGCCCTTTAAAGAATTCAGCTGCAAAGAAGGTACTCTGTAAAAAATGTGCATTAATGACCATGACTTTGACAAATGCTAACCTTGGCAGGAGGGTGATATTCTAGGTGACGGAGACTCCCCGCAACCCCTCTCCATAAATTACCTGGGGGAGGACTCCAGTCCTCCGTGGGTTGATAGGAGATGCAGAGCTTTGTACTGACAGCTGGAGAGACTTTGGCAGAAATAAATTCTCTCCTGTAGACATGAAGGATCGGGTGTGTTCTGCTCTGTTCCGGGAACTACCACATTGGATTGTCAATTCCCATTCATGTGTCTGTCTTCTGCATTTAGTGACCAGCTCCTTGACAGGAACCCCATCCTACTGAAGCAAGAACCTCTAATGCCTCATTCAGTATATGACACTTTGTGGTTGCTCAGAAAGATGTCTGAGGAATGACTGATTAAGTCATGCTTAGAACTGGCTACATAATTTGCAGGGGGCCTAGTGCAGGGCTCCTTGTTCAAACATTATTAGGAATTTCAAGGCAGCCACAGCAGAGCATTAACCCAACATGGTGCTCTTCTGTTCTGGCAGAGGGTATGCCATGCGTAGGTCACTCATCCATGAAGCCCGTCCTGGTCACCTGTGATGTTCTGTGGATTCCCAAGGCACACTACACATGTTAAGTCAGGTGTCCAGGTCTATGACTTAGAAATATAAACGGCCTCGCGTTCAAAGCAGATGAGTGACGCAGACAGGTTCTGAGGGCTGGCAGCCACCTTCCTCTCTCCTGCTGTTGTCTCAGTGAACCACCATCACCCCCAGGCCCCAGATGACTAGCACTGATCATATGCAGGACAGAGTATGCAATCCATTGGGTTGTCATGGCCTGTTTGCTTCTCTGAGCCCCTGATGGACTGAGAGCTCCTAGAGGACAAGGACCAGGCCTCTGAAGCCACAGGGCTTTGAGCAGCCCCTGGACCATCTTCAGCTCTTAATGATTGTTTAAATGACTAGAAGTTACATTAATTAAGCTCGGAAAGCAACACTGGCTTCTTATGGCTTGTGATAGGCTTTTTCAAGTCTATCTTCTGAATTAACTTCCATGAGAGTACTAATATATATATTAGTATTAGTATATATAATACATATATATGTGTGTGTGTGTGTGTGTGTGTATATATATATATATATATATATTTAAACCCTAAAACTAAAGTTATGTTGAACTTCCATTAGCGTCATCTGGAACTGGACTTCCCAGTAAATTGTTCCGGCAGCAGCAGCAGCACCTGGGAACTTTTGAGAAACTCAGATTCTCATGCCCTACCCCGGACCTGCTGAATCAGAAACCCTGGGCGTGGGGCCAGCGAGCTTTGACAAGTCCTCCAGGTGATTCTGAGGCCCCTCAAGTCTGAGATTATTTGTATCCTAAGGAACAGAGTTTGGAAAGCAGTGATTTATGCCTCATCCAGATATGTTTGGATTTTAACACAAATTAATTGTTTGCAGCTGCAACCCTCAAATGTCTCAGAGGATTAAAATTTTTGGTGCAATTTTATATAGTGAGTCAAAATCCCATAAAGCTGGCTCATGATGGGGGCATTGATTCAACTCAGCAAGAGGGATATTTGGGTGAGAATGAGAAAGAACGGTGTATGCTCACAATAAATGTAATTTTTTTTTAACAAAAAAAGAAATTGTTGAGGTAAAGCAAAAAGGAGAGGAGGATAGATGTGTATAGTAAAGGCAACACTGGACCTGTAGCCAGAAGATCTAAGTTAAGTAACCTTGAGTGAGTCAAGTAACCTTTCGAGCCTTAATTTCTTCACCTAAGAAATTGAGAGACTTCTCAGGGCTGCCATGTAGGGTTGAGCAGGTTGTGCACTACACAAGGGAACCCAGCTGAGGAGCAAGTGGGGGCTGAAGTCCAGCTGAGCTAGGCTTTGTCCCCCTGCAGGGGAAGGGACATCTTTCTAATCCACTTAGAAATGCCTTACAAACCAGATGAGGTTGTGGTAATACTCCTGCCCACCTCACAGAGTTGTTGTGAGGATCAAAAAGATGATGACTGAGAAAGCCTCATTTGAAAATTACAAGGTGTTATACAAAGAGAAGATTGGACATGATTTTGATTGCTGCTTTGGCAATAAACTTACATTTTTGACCATTTCACTCAGTCAGGCTTACCAAATGCCTGATATGCTAATTGGATACAAATCACTTCCCATCTACCAAGGCTTGTGCTTTAAAACTTGGGGCTCAAAGAAGTCAGCAAGACTTTTTAGCTGCAGGAACAGGGACTGTCATAGAAGCTCACTATACCCTTGGAGGTTTTGCTGCTGTATGAGATCATCACAGAGGACCTGCTGAAGCCCCTAACCGTCTATTGCTGTTGCAGCTACACCTTCTCAACCAGCAGGCTTGGGTGCCCAGAAGCAGGTCCTTGGGGACTCAGCTGGTTGCTGCTGGGTTAACCTGGTGCGATGCACTCCATAGGAAAAGGGTCAGAAGCACCAGAGACCACAGACACTTGCAGGTGAGCCAAGCCTGGAATTCCGTTTTATTTTGTACTTAAGAGGAAAGAAGACTCGTTCTGACATTTGCATTTGGGGGCCGAAACTTTCTTGTTAGGACACTACAAAAATCCCTGTTGGCCTGATTTCGTAAGTGTCAGTACCTAAAACTGAGCACCGAAAGCACTTTCCATAAAAGCAAAAGTGGTCTTGTTCATTGCCACCTTGCGGCAGTTTAGCCCTACAGCACCAGCCAAGGTGAGCTGGCCCCTGCTCCTGGACACGTGGGTCATTTATAGAATTACCCTTCTCAGGAATGCCATGTCTGCTTGCTTTCTTTGGGGAACCCATGCACCATTAGCTTGTCTCATTGAGCTGTTTGGGTGAGCTTGGCCAATCAGTCAAGTCTCTCTCTGGTCCTCACTTCTCTTTTCTACCCCAACCCACCCTCCTTGAATTACATAACCTTTAAGAATCTTGCAACCCTGAAATGTTTTGGCTCTTCCAAACATGATCTGGGCTTCCCAAGTAATATATTAAAAGAAAGGTTTTATTTTGTATTGTTTTGTTTTGCAAATCAAAAATAAATCTTAAGTCTCTCCTGAATGGGCCCCAGTGCTCTGCAGGAACAGCTCCCTGAGGGATTTCTGCACCATGAGATAAGGTGGCTGGCTGCCAGAGGGGCCACTGGATCTTCAAAGGCTGCCTAATTAAGTTCCAGCCAGCAGTCTACCTCTGTGGGCCAGGGGCTCCTGGGAGATAAGACATAAGACACATCCAGAGATGGAGGATGGAGCTTTGCTCCAGTAATGAAATAAATCAAGAGTAGCCCACCTCGCTTGCAAATGGAAATCATTCTAACAGGAGGCCTGCAGTCATCTGAGAGGGCAAGGGAGAGTCTCCATTTAACTGGAGGCCCCTGGCCTTCCTCCCCACTCTCCAGGGCTCTGATGGGGTGCAATTATGGTATTAACTGGGATGGGAAGATAAGGCAAGATGTCATTAATGGAGGAGAGCATGTTTTCTTAATTCCAGAAGCTAATCCCGAGTGACTCATTCCTCTTGAGCCTCCCACAGGGATGTGGAGACATTAAAGGTGCATTGTTTATTCATGTGACCTATGTATTTTGCTGCTTCCTTTGTAATTCTGATTACATTCTGTGGTCTTCCTGCTGCCAAAATGGTGTGTTTCTCTGGCTAATTTTATAGCAGGATTGTTCTCCTTTTTTTGCACTTTGAATATAAGAGTTCCCAGGGCTTCAACTATCCGTCAAGTTTCATTTTTTTTTTTTTTTCGTAAATCTTAAGCAGAGTCACCACCTGAGAGAGCACAAGATTTGCTCAACTTAGAAGACAGGTAAATTGAAAGCTATAAAACAAGAAATCTGGCCACCTCAATTCCTGTACCAACTGCGGAGTATATATTTTTTTCTTATTGAACCTACCTGGATTATAATAGTAGAGTTTTCTTTAATAGACTTCAAAGTATGGGTTCAGACACAGAGTAACTCTCGAACTTTGAATTGCAAAGGCTTTCACTGCAAACCTTCATAAGATGTGCATACACCCCTTAAGGAAAATGATGTCAAAATCCACTGTAGCAATGATCCTTACCTGATGGTTTCTTTGGTGTCACCTGCCCTCCAACTCGCTCATCTCCAAAATAAACTAAATTCATGATTTTTTTTTTTTTTTTTGAGATGGAGTCTCACTCTTGTCGCCCAGGCTGGAGTGCAGTGGCACGATCTCAGCTCACTGCAACCTCCACCTCCCGGGTTCAAGTGATTCTCCTGCCTCAGCCTCCCGAGTAGCTGGGATTACAGGCATGCACCACCACACCAGGCTAATTTTGTATTTTTTTTTTTTTTTAGTAGAGACAGGGTTTCTCCATATTGGTCAGACTGGTCTTGAACTCCCAGCCTGAGGTGATCCGCTCACCTCAGCCTCCCAAAGTGCTGAGATTACAGGTGTGAGCCACTGTGCCTGGCCCATGATTTTTAATTCAAGTAAAGTAAAATCCATCTTGAGATTTTTCCAACCCTCTTTGAGATTATCATCAGGGAGGAGAAGTAGAGAATTTTCTCTGCTAAAATCTTCAAATGTTATAAGATAGCAGAGCTCTCAGTTAAAATGTACTGTGTGTCTACTTGTGTTGCAACTAATTTATTTAAGAGTCTGTGCTTAAGTTTTAATTCTAAGCTTCAGCATTCCGCCACTTTGCGTCCTCCTACCGTCTCCATGTGAGCCTGAGGAATGAGATCCGATTTCTACTCTGCCCTGTGACCTCAATGTCTGTTTTTAAGGTTTTCTGGAGTGACACTTGCTCTCCCCTTAAATCCCTCTCCAAGTTCAGAGCCAAACAAAAAGTAGCCACAGCAATCAATTGATCCAGCAGTTGATATACAGCATCCGCTTTGCTACTGATAAGAAGAGTTGGGCCGGGCGTGGTGGCTCACACCTGTAATGCCAGTACTTTGGGAGGCCGAGGCAGGTAGATCACCTGAACTCAGGAGTTCAAAACCATACTGGGCAACATGGTGGAACCCCATCTCTACTAAAATACAAAAAAATTAGCTGGGCATGGTGGCATGTGTCTGTAGTCCCAGCTACTCAGGAGGCTGAGGCACAAGAATCCATCGAGCCCAGGAGGCAGAGGTTGCAGTGAGCCGAGATCATGCCGCTGCACTCCAGCTTGGGCTACAGGGCGAGATTCCGTCTCAAAAAAAAAAAAAAAAAAAAGATGGAGAGCTGGGAGACTTTACCAAGAGGAGCAGCAAAATGTGCTTCCTAATTCTGGGCTCTAGAATTCAACCTACCCACTGAAGGCAGAATCGGCGAAGCAGGCATCCCCATCACCAGTGGAGGCAGCTTCAGCAGCTGCAGAGGGAGAGAGAGCATCCCAGAGGCATTCAAGTCCATAAAAGGGATCCTGGGAAGAGAGGGCTGAGCACCAGCCCTGAGTTTTCTTCCCTTGGGAAAGTAGGAAGGACAGGTGGGAAGAGGTGCCAAGAAATTAGGGGTTCACCTCCCCAGTCCCCACAAAAGACAAAATTCACCAGCTCGTGTCTCTCTTAAGCTGCTGAATTTAAGGAAGCTCATGGTGAACCAAGTCTGTGGGCAACTCTGTGGGGAGACAATCAGCCCCATTAAGGCAGCCCAAACAGCCATGTCAGCACTCCCTCGGTGCCAACTACCACGCCTTGGGGTCCCCTGGGTAATGCTGGTGGGCAGTCCTCATTTGCTCCCAGAAGTTTCAATAAGGAAAGCAGCATATTAATTAAATTAACTTCAAGGCTGTGCTGTGCCCTAGGATGAAAATCCACTTTCTATGCACTTTCCCATCTCAAATGATGCCCACCAAGCAGGTGTCCAATGTAGGGCATCAGAAGTCGTGCAATGGAATCAAATGATTGCACAAAAACAACTAGAGGTGCCGAAAATGTGAATATAACCTTTCTTCCATTACATAATTTCGGAAAAGAAATTAAGTCTAAAGGCTGCATCTGTGTCTCTTGTATAAGTTAAAGTTTAAAGGAATTAAAGCCTTAGCTCTTCAAATTCAAAATTCACCTTCCCTAGTTGCTTTTTTTTTTTTTTTTTTTTTTTTTTTGAGAGGGATTTTTTTTTTTTTCTTTTGAGACGGAGTTTTGCTCTTGTTGCCCAGGCTGGAGTGCAATGGCACGATCTCAGCTCACCGCAACCTCCACCTCCCAGGTCCAAGTGATTTTCTGACTTCAGCCTCCTGAGTAGCTGGGATTACAGGCGTGTGCCACCACACCCAGCTAATTTTGTATTTTTAGTAGAGACGGGGTTTCTCCATGTTGGTCAGGCTGGTTTCAAACTCCTAAGCTCAGATGATCCTCCTGCCTTGGCCTCCCAAAGTGCTGGGATTACAGGCGTGAGCCGCTGTGTCCAGTCCCTGATTCTTTTTTCTGCTCTGTTGATGCTTGGCTCCGTTCACCCCGACGCCTGGGTAGAATCGGGGTTCTTCAGTGGATGCAGCTTGGGTATTTACTCCTGGAATGCAAAAGATTTCTTCAGGACCTCGAAATTTAAATTTGTTCTACACCAAAGATCTCACATGTCCCACCATTAAATAAGAGCCCAAAACATTTATAGATATAATCACTGCACTAGCCTCATAACTACCCTGAAAACATTAGGCTTTTAGTTACAAATGGTTTCATGCTGTGGGTTGAATTTGTTTCCCCAAAAATTCACATATTGAAGCCCTAAAATCTGGTACTCGGAATGTGAATTGATTTGAAGAGAGAAAGGTCTTTAATCAAGTTAAAATGAAGTCATTAGGATGGGCTTTAACCCAACACAACTGGTGTGCTTTTTTAAAATTTAATTTAATTTTATTTTATTTTTGAGACAGAGTCTTGCTCTACCACCCAGGCTGGAGTGCAGTGGCGCAATTTTGGCTCACTACAACCTCTGCCTCCTGGGTTCAAGCGATTCTCTTGCCTCAGCCTCCCAAGTAGCTGGGATTACAGGCATGGGCCACCATGCCCAGCTAATTTGTGTGTTTTTAGTAGAGGCGGGATTTCACCATGTTGGCCAGGCTGGTCTCGAACTCCCTGACCTCAGGTGATCTGCCCACCTCGGCTTCCCAAAGTGCTGAGTGGCGTGAGCCACTGCACCCAGCCAACCGGTGTGCTTTTTTTTTTTTTTTTTTTTTTTTT